>NC_064629.1:640586077-640892410 GCF_023864275.1 Schistocerca cancellata
AAAGGATGTTACAACTGTGGAAAACTGGGACACGTAGCGGGAGAATGCCGCGTACAAGTACGTAAATTTAGGCAAATAAAACATGATCAATCACTACCAATGAGAGCTAGGTTACCAACAGAAAGAATAGATGTTAGCAAATTCCACAGGAATGGGTCACATGGAAAATGTCCATTGCCTGTAAGGTCCTCGAAATGTAACCTAACTGGACATTCTCCTCCATGTAATAGAGCGAAACCGGTAACTTGCTTCACACGCCATCGTACAGGGCATTACGCCAGCGATTGTAACGAAAGTCGTTGGGCAACAGCCGGGAAATGAACCGCGAACGTAATGCAGCAGTCCCATTACATTGCGACAGGCATAGTATGTGCAGTAGACTGCACTGGAAAAAATGTCACATGTTGAAAGTACAATTAGATATGGAACACAAGAAGTGTGAGGATACAAAATGGGAAAATGCTAGTATAAAAGAGGAAAACCATTACTTGGAAATGAAAGTGTATTGCGTAGAGAATGAATTAGATGCTGCCAACAAGCAGATGTAAAAACTACAATGGAAGGTAGCTAGTCAGCAGAAACCAGCTGGAGATCTAGGAATCAAAAGAAAATGGGAAAGAAAAAAAACGGAAGAACATAGAATGAGATTTTCACTCTGCAGCGGAGTGTGCGCTGATATGAAACTTCCTGGCAGATTAAAACTGTGTGCCGGACCGAGACTCGAAATCGGGACCTTTGCCTTTCGCGGGCAAGTGCTCTACCAACTGAGCTACGCAAGCACGACTCACGCCCCGTAGGAGGCGAGATACTGGCAGACGTAAAGCTGTGAGGACGGGGCGTGAGTCGTGCTTGGGTAGCTCAGTTGGTAGAGCACTTGCCCGCGAAAGGCAAAGGTCCCGAGTTCGAGTCTCTGTCCGGCACACAGTTTTAATCTGGAAGAACATAGGTTTACCCGAGAAAAATGGGTACTAACAGCCAGAAAGGGACAACCAGTACCACATTCGAAATACGAGGAATGAAGCCAGCAGGGGCTAGCAGCAAACAAAATCACGATCGGTGCCAGAGAAGAATAAATCGTAAAAGTGCGAGCATCAAAAGTAAGTGGTCAAGGAAGCAATAATTCCGCAATAGGAAGTACGGCAGGGTGCGATTATCTCCGAAGCCACAGTAACGGTCCACGAGGGAACTTGTATTACCAGTGTGGTAAACACTGGTGAAGAAGAGATAAACTTCGAGATGCCGGATGTGTCTGCAGGGGAAATGCCACCTCCGAGTAGTTATAGAATTAGACAAGCATCCGCAAGAACAAAAAACGTAACTCAGTCAAGGCTCAGCATGTTAAGGGAAAACATGCGAACAACACATTTAAAAAGTGAGGAAGAGCAGGCTCTCGAATGGATATGTGTGGCTTATAAGGATGTATTTTACTTACCGGGAGATGTGTTAACTCATACGACAGTAGTTAAAGATAAGATACCATTAATATGGGAAGCAAAAAGAATGGTGATAAACCAAAAGACTGTACAGAATACCGCAGGCGCAGCAAGAAGAATTACAAAAAGAAATAAACAGCATGTTAGCTGATGGAATAATATCCCCTAGTACTAGTTCTTGGAATTTTCCAATACTAGTATTGCCTAAGAAGCCAAATGCCAGTGGTCGGCAGAAATGGCGAATTGTAAGAGATTATAGGAAATTGAATGACATTTCATTAAATATGGTCTACCCCCTTCCCAGAATTGACGAAATACTAGACAGCTTGGGAAACAAACTATTTTTCCATGCTAGATCTAGCGAAAGGATACTATCAAGTGCTGATAGATGAAGAAGATCGTGAGAAAACCGCCTTTAGCACACCCACAGGCCATTATGAATACAATAAAATGGCCATGGGACTAAAAACCGCGCCATCAACATTCCAGAGGTTAATGAATACATTACTCAATGGAGTACAAGGCAACCAAGTTTTCATCTATCTTGATGATATAGTAGTGGTGGGTGCCTCGTTAGAAGAACATAATGCACACCTAGAAAAAGTATTTGAGCAGCTAAGACAAGGAAATTTGAAGTTCCAAGTCGACAAATGTGAATTCCTAAGAAATGAGGTAACTTTTCTGGGGCACGTCCCAACCGAATCTGGACTACAACCAGATCCTACAAAGATAAAAGCCATAAAGAATTGTCAGCAACCCAAAACAACAAAGCAGTTAAAATCTTTTTTGGGACTCATTGGGTATTACAGATGTTTTATAAAGAATTTTAGTAAAATGGCAAAACCACTACATGATCTATTAAAGAAAGAAATTCCATACGAGTGGGGATCCAGCCAAGAGGAGGCATTCCAGCAGTTAAGAGAGAAACTGATTCGTCCACTGATATTACAGTACCCAGATTTTGATAAAGAATTTATAATAACTATGGATGCCAGCAATCATACAGTCGTATCTTGTCTAAGTCAAGGACAAATAGGGAAGGATCTACCAGTAGCTTTCATCTCACAAATGCTAAATAAAGCAGAACAGAATTACAGCACAGTAGAAAGAGAATTACTTGTGATTGTATGGGCTGTAAAGTATTTCAGGCCATATGTATTGCCGGCCATGGTGGTCTAGCGGTTCTGGCACTGCAGTCCGGAACCGCGGGACTGCTACGGTCGCAGGTTCGAATCCTGCCTCGGGCATGGGTGTGTGTGATGTCCTTAGGTTAGTTAGGTTTAAGTAGTTCTAAGTTCTAGGGGACTTATGACCTAATATGTTCAGTCCCATAGTGCTCAGAGCCATTTGAACCATTTTTTGAACCATATGTATTTGGTAGACAATTTAAAATTGTGACTGACCATAAGCCTCTTGTATGGCTAGGCAGTGTATCAGACCCATCATCCAGATTAATGAAGTTCTGATTAAAACTAGAAGAATATGATTACCAAATATTGTACAAAGAGGGAAAACACAATAAGGTGGCAGACGCATTATCACAAATTAGGAGTGTACGAGACGGAAAGACAGAGAGAGAGAAGACAAAACTCCGGGAGAAGCACACATTACGACCAGAGAGACGTTAGAGGACACCCAAGGCATAGAAGAAACAGCACAAACTGCACTGCCACCGAGTGACATGGAGATCACTTTAAGCCAAGAAGAAAAATTAAATATCTTAAAACAAATGCACGAGTCACCAGTAGGGGGACATCAAGGAATGGGTTGAACATATGAATGAGTGAAACAATACCGCAGTTGGCCTGGAATGAAGGCCGATATTGAAAAATTCATATGTTCCTGCGAAAGTTATCAGAAAAATAAAATTACACAAGCAAAGACTAAACAACCGTTGGAAATAACTCCAACGCCAGAGTTTATTTTTGAGAATTGTGCCACTGACATAGTAGGGCCAATGACACAATCAAATACAGGAAACCGATACATCCTGCCATTTCAAGATTCCCTAACGAAGTTTGTCTTAACAGAACCAATAGAATGGCAAGACGCAAATTAGTGGAAAGTGTAATTTTGAAATTTGGTATACCAACATCCTTATTAAGCGACATGGGATGTAACTTTTTAAGTGAGACAATGAAAAGGGTATGCAAACTGTTAAAGACTGAGGGAGTACAAACAACAAGCTACCACCCTCAAACAAATTGGGCTCTAGAACGTACACCTCGTACGCTAACAGAAATACTAAGAAATTTCACAGCTAAGGATCAGGCAGATTGGGATACTTAGCTACCCATTTGCAACCTTCGTATTCAACACGTTAGCACACAGTAGAATGGGATACTCACAGTTTGAATTTTTTTTGGAAGAAAATGCAACATTCCGGGAATACTGCAGAAAAAACCCGAAAATGTAGTGTATAATTACGTTGACTATGCAACAGAAGTGCGGCAAAGGATGCAGGCATTGCATCAAGAGGCCAGGGTTAACACACAGCGATGCAAAGAATAAAGCAAAGAGCAATATGATAAGACACAAAACCCAAAAGTATTCAGAAAGCACAATCAAGTACTCTTATTTGACAAAAGCATCAAGGAAACTCGATAGTCAATGGAGAGGACCATTCACTGTCATAGACGTAAAAGGACCAAATGTGGTAATAAGAATAAAAGAGAAGAAGTGCATAAAAGTACATGCCAACAGACTAAAAGAATTCTTTTAATTACAGATGATGGCTGCACACATAATGTGGAGAGTATTCATAATCGGAAGCATCGCAGTGGCCGAAGTAACGGAAGATGAGATACTTACAAAGGAAGTGCGGGTGCAGAAATTCCATTCAACACCTGGTATTTACTATGACAATCAAGGAACTGTACACCTTTACAGCACGACATGGAGAATAGTGAGTTACTTCAACCTAAAGACATGGCATGCTAAATTTGAAAGCACGAATCAGGCACTCACCAGGGCAGTGGCAAATTGCATAACGAAATTACAAAAGGCAAGACTGAGTACAGTAGAATGTGAGCATTCAAACCAAACCATAAGCTGACATAGCGGGAAGATAGAGGTGGTAAGGAAGTTAATAGATCAATTAGCCTGACATGAATCGAAACATATGAAAAGAGGTATTATGAATTTCAGAGGTGAAACACGTTAAATGTTATTTGGCACATTAGACGAGGACGTATCATTTTTCAAGGCCAAGATAGATGTCCTAGAGGAACAACAGAGAGAATTGTGAAGGCTATCCAAAGAACATGTTACCATAGTAAGGGCATCAATTATGGGGTTTAATCAAACCATAAATGTGATAACTAAAAACAAAGAGATTATCTAGAATGGAATACATAAATTGAGCAAAAATATAGAAGAGTTCAAGAATAGCACGTATAGGAAAATACAGTTAGCGTTGAATTTGGTAGTAACAATTATGGAACAATTGGTGCAGTTGACAACCATATTTAATGAATTAGAAAGGGAATACGATCTGTTTATATTGGCAATAGGAAATGCCCAGAAAGGTTTGTTGGAACCACACTTGATAAATCCCATTCAAGTAGTAAAATATTTAGGGCTAATTAAAAATGAATTAAGAGACAAGAAGTTTCCAATCAAACTCACTGAAGACCATGGGTATCAGTTATTACGCGTAATAGACCTAGATGTATTCTTAGCCGGCAATACTTTAAGTTATGTCTTTAATGTTCCACTAGTGGATAGCAATGAGTACTCTCTATATAAAATATGGTCTTTACCTGCAGTACATGATAATAGTAAGAGGTTATTTACATAAAACACCCCGGAGAAAGAGCTTCTCGTGATCAACGAAGCAAAAAGACAGTACGCACAAACGGCAGGAGACCAATTAATATGTAAGGCAATAACCAAAAAGCACCAGATATGTAAGCATAACTTTGTAGTAATGTCAACTTACGACCATGAGAGGTGTGGAGCCAGACTGCTTCAACCCTTCACCAAGATAGCAAAAGATTGCAATCAAAAATATATCATATTGAACGAAAGTATCAGGACGCAGATACGGGGACACGAATGGTTATTCATAGTCACAAATGAAGAAGGGTTGATGATCCTATGTAATGACTCGCCACCCTCAGATCTTATAATCAAAGGAACTGGAAAGTTATGTTTTAAGAGTAAATGTAAGGGCTATGGTGCACAGATAACATTACAGTCAGAAAGAATAATTCGTACTAATACTAGTGAAAGGGATATAGTCCCCCCCTTTAAGTATATATGTTGATTGTTGTATAGTAGACGAGGAGAAGCAGAAAATATCAGACATACCAGTAATGTTACCATTAGAGCATATGGTACGTCACTTAGATGAGTCAAAAGCAGCCGGACATAAGATAGACGAGCTGCAGGATGAAATTGAGTCCCAACAGCGAACCACCTTTCGAGGATGGTCAATGAGTACGTATTCCCTGTGGGGGTATACAGGACCTGTAACACTAGTTATAATTATTATTACCTGTTGTTTATGCATATACTGTAAGTGCTGTCATAAATGTAGGCAACAGCTGTGCACACTGAGTGGAAGGTATTGTGCAAATATTTGCATAACGAACACTGTTAATAGTAGGAGCCCAAAACAGGAGGTTATAAAATATAAGAACACACCTGCATCTAAACTTGAACCGGATGCAGAAGATGAATTAACCACTATTAGTTTCATAGACTCACCTAAAGCAATGTCAAGGGCTCCCACCCCATGGTGGAATCCCCAAGAATGCGAACAGATAAAAGATACTGTTGATTGTAAAAATAAAAGGTACTATGAAAAAGAAAAATCCACAAAAACAGTATAAAGAAAATTTTAATTGATATGTATTTAAAAAGAGTAATTCATGTATTATGTAAAGAGTGATGAATGTAAAAGACAAATTCTAATTTCCAATGTTGTAATATGAATTTTGTGTGTTAAAAGACACCATGTATTTTGAAGGACGTATATATCATACAAATGTCTAGAACTAATAAATACAAGAGAAATGTTCTGCTGGCACTGAAAGAGAGAAAACAGAAATTTTATAACCTCAGAGCTTATAAAATTTCCCTTGGAGGAGGGAGGTGTTGAGAACCTCAACCAGCGACAAGTACAAATTAAATGTATTAGGACTTATTCAGTGGGAGATGCAGCTAGGCGTACACTCCAGTACGGAAGCATTGCGACAGTATTTGTCGACGATATGGGCCAGCGCGACGAAGCAGCGCCAAGAGACAAATAGCGTTACGTGACTAGATGGACGCTGTAGCCGAATGCATAACAGGGATCACAGTAGCTTTCTCACATCACATGATGATGGAAATACACTAAGTACATGTTCAGCCTGCAGGGAGGAGGTATAGAACATTCTAGAAGCTTTACGTGACGCATGAAGGTAGTATAAATAATGGGCCAGGAGGACCCTATAGTCAGTCGAGATCTGCTGAGTGTAACGGCGCAAGCTCCATGTCGTTCTACGGCAGAAGTGGGAACTTAGTACGATTCGCTAGCCTCGGCTCCACAACAACCAGGGAGATAGATTCCAGAGTAAGAGATTCAACTGACAGAAAGTAGTGCAAGATAGTGCCAGTAGGGATTCTCAGTTATCAAACTATAAGGAATCTTATGAATTCTACCCTGCAGCAGTAATCACTACTCACCGAGTTCCGTATCCTGCACCTTAGTATTAGCTTGCTCCTTGTAGCTGTCGGAGTTGCAGAAGCTACCCACGCCTACTTCTACTCTTCGAGAAGATCGATCGAGTTAAGACCCCTAAATCCAATTCGTGTCAATCTCACTCCCTCTCGGGACACGGCAAACTGATGACTGAATTTTATTCTCAAATATATATCACAGTTATGAGAAAATAACACCTAAGAATAAAATCATAGCTACTCTATAGTTGAGTTAATATGCAACTTCACATTCACATAGCTATCTCACTGAACACCATTCAATTTTCTTTACTGTCAGTTTTCTTATCACAATTGCTCACTCTTATAAACTGAGTGGGTTCAGGTGGTAGCCACTGCAAAGTTCATCAAGGAATTAGTTCCAAGTAGTAGAAGAGCATGCTAGCAATAGAGAATTATCTCATGGCAGTAATGTAATCTTTGTAAATAGGATTTGCACATTGTTTATATTTGTGTTTATAGTTATTTCAAGAACACTGATTTAATTGTTTTATTTACTTTGATTTCCTCAGAGCTTTTTGTATGGTCTCTCTATTTATACATTCTGCTGGCATAATGTAATTTTACTTGGAAGTTTTGGATTATGAAATGACGAAGGGTAGTCATGGAGATTTAATTATCACATAAAAAAAAAAAATTGTCTAATTAATTTTTTTTCAGGTACATGTCTGCAGTTCTTGTACACAGTGAAATCCTTGTGCCACAATGCTGTAGCATGCCACTAGAGGAGCTGAAAGAAAATGGTGCAGCCGATTGAGAAACTGAAATATCATGTGATAGTTCTGCATCTGAAGGGAACACTAAAACAGTGATGCCGAGTAGGTGGAAGCTTTTTTTTTTAAAAAAAAATATAAATATATATATATTTATATATTTTCATGGAGCAAAAACACTCCCTTGGACAGCACACACACACATATCCATCAACACATATACAGACATATGTCTGCTTGTGTCTGTATATGTGTGGATGGATGTGTGTGTGTGTGTGTGTGTGTGTGCGCGAGTGTATACCCATCCCTTTTTCCCCCTAAGGTAAGTCTTTCCGCTCCCGGGACTGGAATGACTCCTTACTCTCTCCCTTAAAACCCACATCCTTTCGTCTTTCCCTCTCCTTCCCTCTTTCCTGATGAGGCAACAGTTTGTTGCGAAAGCTTGATTTTTGTGTGTATGTTTGTGTTCGTTTGTGTGTCTGTCGACCTGCCAGCACTTTCATTTGGTAAGTCACATCATCTTTGTTTTTAGGTATATATATACCATTATATGATACAGTTTCTAGGTGATGCAGATGCTTATAAGGTGATCAAACAAGTCTGAATGATATTTAATAAAGTGGAAGACCATCTCTCTGTAAAGAACCAGGAGTCATCAGAGAAGTGAAGGTCCTGGTGACTGAAGATTAGTGTGTTGCAGTCAAGGTGACAGTGGAAAAAGTGAAAAATCAGTCATCGATCAGTTTTCAAAATCTTGCACAACATTTTGAAAGTAACAGATGTCACTTCTCTCTTTGTTCCAGTCACACTCATTCAAAACACCCACCGAACTACGGCAGAAACGAAAACAGTGCAGGCTAATCCTCAAGCAATGTGATGTTGAGGGCTTTTTTCTTTTGGAAAAAGGGGGGGGGGGGAGGAGGAGGAACACCATAGTGTGGTGCTAAAATGTTATGCCGAGAAGGAGCAAACCATTACAGGAGCATACTACCTAAATCTCCTGATGAGGTTACAGGAGGCTGCCAAGAGAAAGTATCTCTGGAAGCTGTCCAAGGGGGTGTTTTTGCTCCATGAAAACTTCCGAGCTAATTTTGCACAGGACAGAGACACATAGGCTGCTTCCTCCCATGTTCTCCAGACATCCTTGTTAAAACGTATCATAAAACCTGCTCAGATAACACCATCAACACAAGTTGGCAGCCCTGCTTGTGTCAAGTGATAAGTGTAGATTAGACAGTGATGAGATTCTTGATGATATGGATATCAGAAAACAAAATCATACAATAAATAATTACAGAAGAGTTTATAGACTACTATCCATTTAATAATCACAAGTGAGACAATTCCATTGTCTTGGATGAGGGTGGTGGGGAGGAAAATAATAATTTCATTTCCATATTAATGAAAAAGATCTCTACCAAAGGCCAAATGATAATTCATGAACTATTGTAGTCAAGCTTCACCACAACAAAAGAAAGAAGTTATACTTAACTGCATTACAAAACAATTTATTACAAATTATAAAAGAGGTTAAAAAAATCTCATTTAACTTACACAGGCAATGAAATTATGTTTTTTGCAGACAGACCAGCTTCACCTTTTAACGGTTGCCATTTCTTTACAACATTGTGACATGAGGTCATTACTCCTCCAACAGCCAACACAAAGCCAGCATCTTCCGAAACAGGTTTCTCCTGAAATAAACAGTAAATGACTAAATGAAGAAAATTGAATGATGTATTTTTTATAACTAATTATCAGATACCTAACCTATTCTTGTCTACAGTTGAGTAACTCAGTAAATATAAGTGAAAATTTTGTCTAATACTCTGCACTTATTATCAGCATAATAATTCACATGACACATAAATCAACACAAAAAAAGATCTGGTATGTCCATTGTTGTGACTGATTGTCTGTAGGACTTTCGCGTTCACTTATGTAATAAAATGAAACACGTGCAGCAGTCGTTATGATGTTATTTTTGTACAAATTACAACCAGTTTCAGCGACTCAATACACCATCGTCAGGCCTATATCTCTAAGCGATAATTATAGCACCTCGACTTACCAAATGTGCAAATACAGAGACAGATTAAAAACAGAATAAGAATCAAGGACACTACTGTGGTAGTGAATTTGCCAGCAGATATATCAATTTTCATGTACCTAAAATAGAATTATATATAGTGTGCCATAAAGAATTTTCACTCTATACATTGTACAAATGTATTATTTAAAATAAAATCATTAATTAAATATTCTAAAATTAAAAATTGACCGGATAGATCATACACTGAACTGTAAAATCCTGAAGTAACTTACCAATCCCTACTAAAAAATGGCAGATGTATGAAAGAAACTAAACGCCACCAGGAATAAGTAAACCAAATAAATATGCATCTATGTGCAATTAGTCCTTGAAAAAGGACAGCATCAGCAGTGTCTAAGTATCAATACAGGTGAAGCTATCAAAATGACAATATAAATATATCTATATATAATGTGAAAGTTATAAAATGCTGAGGTGCAAACTGTAGAGGAGCACACATATTTCATATGGATAAAGTGAGTGTCCAGAATGTATCATATGACCATATGTAGAAAACCACCAGTGTCATAACATATACTCAATATATAAAAACCCCAACAAGATGTTAGTCAGTTTGAACAACATTCATGTTTGAATGTATCCATATATCGTTTAGTGCCATAAAACAAATATCAAATGAGAACTACTGTCTAATTCATACAAATGTCATTAACTAATAATATACATCCACATAGCGCATAGTATCCATACATCATATGTTGTTGTTGTTGTTGTTGTTGTTGCTGCTGCTATAGTCCAAAAATTGGCTTGCTGCAGCTCTCCATGATACTCTATCTTGTGCAAGCCTCATCACTTCCAAGTAACTACTGCTGTAACCTACATCGTTCTGAATCTGCTTCATGTATTCATCTGTTGGTCTCCCTTTATGAGTTTTACCCCCCCACACTTCCCTCCAGTACTAAATTGGTGATCCTCTGACGCCTCAGAATGTGTCCCACCAACCAGTCCCTTCTTCTAGCCAGGTTGTAACACAAATTTCTATTCTCCTCAATTCTATTCAGTACCACCTCATTAGTTACGTGATATACCCATCTAATCTTCAGCATTCTTCTGTAGCACCACATTTCAAAAGCTTCTATTCTCTTCTTGTTCTAAACTGTTTATCATCCATGTTTCATTTCCATAAAAATACTTTCAGGAAGGACTTCCTGACATTTTAATCTATACTTGATGTTAACAAATTTCTCTACTTGATAAATGCTTCTCTCCCCATTACCGGTCTACATTTTATATCCTCTCTACTTTGACAATTATCAGTTATTTTGCTGCACAAATAGCAAGACTCATCTACTACTTTAAGCATCTCATATTCTTATCTAATTCCCTCAGTATCATCTGATTTAATTTGACTACATTCTATTATCCTTGTTTTGCTTTTGTTGATGTTCATCTTATATCCTCCTTTCAAAACACAGTCTATTCTGGTCAACTGCTCTTCTAAGTCCTTTGCTGCCTCTGACAGAATTACAATGTCATTGGCAAACCTCAAAGTTTTTATTTCTTCTCCCTGTAATTCTTACTCCAAATTTTTCTTTTGTTTCCTTTACTGCTTGCTCAATATACAGAATGAATAACATCGGCGATAGGCTACAACCTTGTCTTGCTCCCTTCTCAACCACTGCTTCCCTTTCGTGCTCTTTGACTCTTATAACTGCCATCTGGTTTCTGTACAAATTGTAAATAGCCTTTTGCTCCCTGTATTTTACCCCTGCAACCAGTAGAATTTGAAAGAGAGTATTCCAGTCAACTCTGTTAAAAGCTTCCTGTAAGTCTACTGTATCCAACATTCTAACAAAGAATTAGATACCAACAAAAAATCATATTATACCAAATAATGTGTCTGTAACCCACTAATCCTATCCAAACAAAGCAATCAACAATCACAAAAAAGACCTCTCCCTGCATCCTCTCTCAAATATGGCCTGGATATGTGAAGATAATACTTATGCCATAAAACAAAACATGGAATACATGTATGGACCCAATATATACTACTCAGTAATGTCACAAAAAGGTGTAACAGAGTAAAACAACCACTTGTATAATATAATGTCAGCAAATGTCACAGGTATTAAGGCTGCAAGACTAATTAGGGGATGGACAGATGAATGTTAAGGTGGCTACCCTGTACTAAATATACCCACTAGAAAGCATACCCAGACCATTTACATCATACTACACCAAAAAGTGTGGTATTAGTTTGTGAGGATGACCACTTTGGGATTTGTATCTTCTGTGTATAATATGACATAGGTGGTTTTCTACATTTGGTCTTTTGAAATTTCCTTGGGCATTCATTTTATGCATATGACACCTCACTTCAGCAATTTATAACTTCAACATGACCTATAGATATTTTTATACTGTCATTTTGATAGCTTTACTTATATTGACACTTAGATATTGCTGATGCCATCTTTTTGGAATGACTACTTGGACATAGGTGCAAATTTTCTTTGGTTTACTTATTTTTCATGTTGTGTAGTTTCTTCCATGCGCCTACAATTTTCAACAGTTATTTTTGTAGATCGATAGGTTACGTTAGGATTTTGCAGTTTAGTGCGTCATCTAACTGACCAATTTTTAATCATGGAATATTTAATTAATGATTTTATTAATAAATAATACATTTCTACAACATATAGAACAGAAATTCACTATGGTATACTATATATAATTATATTATAGGTATTTGACAGTTGATGCATCTGTTGGTTTTTATCAAACAATTACTGTAAGTTCACTTATATAGTGTCTTTAATACTTATTTTATTTTGAATCTGTCTTTTGTATTCGTAAAGTTGGTAAGTTGATGATGCTATCATTACTGTTTATGCATACAGCCTGAAGATGGTGTATTGAGTTTTAAACTGTCTGTAATATAATAAAATAACATCATAATGATGACTGCAGGAGTTTCATTTTATTACATACAAGAAAATAGGGTGCAAATATGAAAGAGGAACAGATTCAGCTTTTTCCTTACACTTTACATTATCTTGCTAGAAAAACCGCATACGCATTCCTTCAAACTGAGTAAGATGGTGAGGTTAGAAAAATGTTTAGTACCATCCACCATATAATAAATAACAAACAAAAGTTTCAATGACACAATGTTGTTTCACTGTATTTAAAACAGAAAGCAATTTATCAACTCGAACTCTGTTCCATCCAAGTAGCATTTCTACAACAACTATCGCTTAGGAAGTAGGCTTGTAGAGTTTTGAGAGATGATTGGTTATTTTGAACCCCACCACACGTATTCTGTAAATATCTTGTGTAACTGTATTATGTGATGGGGTACCCTATTCAACTTTCAATTGGTTTTTCTTGCTATTTGAAAACTTTAGTTGGCCTTTGTTCCTTGATAGCAGACAACTGTTGGTGACTAATTACCAATATTTTGCCAAATGGATTTTTAATTGATTTATGCGCACATAGCCAGCTACAATAAGAGACTGTACACATACTGAAACTTGTTACACTAGAAAAACATTTCCGCAACAATTTCACAAGACCAATAAACTCACATAAAAAATGACACCCTTCTGAAAGCAGTTTTGATGACTTGAGATTCCACAGCATCCCACACAACTGAAATAAAACTTGCTGCTGCAGGAAATTCAGTGGCTTTGCAGAATCTGAAGCAGTAATGTGTTGTACGTATAACTGAACAATGCACCTGAAGAAACTTGTTTTGTCACTTTTATTATTCCTTGAGCCAAGGGCTGTGCTCATTGGTTGTATTATAGAAATGCAGCATTACCTATGACACACGATTTCAGTTTCTCCATCCTGTCAGCATTGGTGCAAGTGAGTACTGTCACTTTATCTTTGCTGAACTTACCACCATGGCAATTGTACATTAGAAGAATTGTCAGCCAGAAATTTGAAACATAGGCAAATTGGGTGCATTAAATATGACATGTTCTTCATACTGTACCGTGGAGCATTCTACAACATTATTTTGCCACGCAGTATCATCATCATCATCATCATCATCATCATGTACAGATTTGGCCTTCCCACAGACTTTCAGTAAACAGCCTGCCATGTTGATTAAACCAATTAAACATGAACACACAGATGATTACTGCATCTTGTTTGCAATTTCTAGATCCTTTGTTTGAATTATTGGCCCACTTCGAGAAAATGACACAGCTGCAGCTTGGAGTAACCATTGAAATAAAACATTTTCCAGAGCTTTCACTCTCTGGGGCTAAAAATGCATATCAGTTTCAAAGAATGCATCTCAAACATATTTTGCCATTTCACACTGTACATAGTTTTAGATGGAAGCATCTCAATGAGCTTTTACTTTACATCAAAAATAGATATCCAGTTAACAGTGTCAGCTGTAATTTCCTGGACATCAGTCCATTTCCTAGAGTATCTTCTCTTGGAGCACTGTTGGATGATGTAGTCCATGGTCTACTCTGTTGATCTACAGTCTCATTCGGGGCTATTGACAAAACCCCAGCTGTATACAGCAGCCCCCATTTCTGGTATGGTTTGTTCGGATCATGTTAAGGGAGTGCCAAACCTGGCTGTGCGGGAGACCCTAGCACAATATAGTTAGGTCCTGGACAGAAACTGTTACACTTCCATTTATCTTTCCATGATCCTGTGGGAACTTCCTTACATCCTAACCTTGCACATGTGTCCCTATGGTACCCTAGTACACAGAGCGGTAGACCAAGATGCGGAGTGGCATGTGAGGACAACTTTTAAAGACTTGTGTAATCACTCCACCATGCCATTAGCGGCAGGGTGGTAGCTTGTCATAAAATGTATGAGCTTGCTGCAAGTTGCAGCGAGAGTCGTAAATAAACAAGACGTGAACTACCACCCGCTGTTAGTGGTGATGTGGCCAGGGCACCAGAAACGTGATACCCATGTGTGTATAAAGGCTTTCCCCACTTTGCCTGCAGTTGTGTCAGCCAGACGTACTGCTTCAGGCCACCAGGTGAACCTATCGATGATAGTAAGAAGATACCGGGCCTTTGGATGACAGCAGCGGCCTACGATATTCATACAAACAGGGCGTTTCTGTAAGAGTGTGCAAAAATTTAACAGGACACAGAGAATTCTCCACTGAACAATTTGAGGTTGGAAACCCGAGGTCGGATATGGAGATATGGAAGTAAACATGTCTACCGCATTGTCTAGCATTACTGTTTTCCATCTTATTCACAACTAACATGCATAGAAGTTTACATGTACTGTGCTGTTAATTTACATGTACATTCTTTATTTCCTGCAAGAAACAAGGATGTGAGTCTGATTACAAGGAAGTCATGATGCAGGTTTTGTTTACTTTAGTTGCCCCCAAGGTCGCTCTGTTGTGTTGTATTTACATTGTCCCACGACAGAATGTGGTACGAATCAATGACATATCCATTCATCATTCAGTGCTATTCAGAGACATACAGTACAATACAATGGAGCAGTACCTGCACAGTTTCGCTGAACTCACTGACAAGCATCTTGTGTATGTGGAAGTACATTGCAATGCTCTCGCTGCTGAAAGGCTGTACAGGGAATAATTTCCTAACAGGCATCATCTGTAACGATGAGCATTTATTTCTCTTGCTCGATGAATGCGAGAGAATAGTTCATTGGAAAGAAGAAACGACACCCACTTTAGAAGAGGATGTGCTGGAGCGGGCTGCAGTAGACCCCCACTACACGTACTGGTCGTATTGCATGCGAAATGGGCGCTGCACGTACTAGCATGTTGCTAGTACTCCAGGGACAACCATTAAAGCCATATCACTGTCAATGAGACCATGCAATGGTTGCGACTGACTTTGCACCAAGAGTCGCATTGTGTCAGTGCTCCAAATCGTGCTGTTCATTGACAAGACCTTATTTGACCATGATGGTCTTTCGAACAGCACCAATAGCCATGTGTGGGATGAGGGAAACCCTTACACTATAACAGAGTCACACCACCAAGTATGGTTTGTTGTGAATACCTGGGACATTCTCACTGGGTCATATCTTCTACCTGGCCATCTGAGTGGCCACCTGTACTTATGAAGTTCATGCAAGTATTTCTACCCCAGTTGTTGGAGAACACACACTTGGCTGTTCACTGAATCCCCTTAATTATTTCCGATTGGGGTACATAAAGTCACTTGTGTATGAGACCCAAGTTGATACGGAGATTGAATTAGTTGCCAGAATTTTAGCTGCCTGTGGTATGATTCAAAACACACCAGGGGTGGGTCGGTTGGTTGGTTGGGGTTGAAGAGACCAAACAGCAAGGTCATCAGTCCCTTGTTTCAAAGATGGTCCATTTAGACAGAGTTACTGTGGTGTCACCGCCAGACACTACACTTGCTAGGTGGTAGCCTTTAAATCGGCTGCGGTCCGTTAGTATACGTCGGACCCGCGTGTCGCCACTATCAGTGATTGCAGACCGAGCGCCGCCACACAGCAAGTCTAGAGAGACTTCCTAGCACTCGCCCCAGTTGTACAACCGACTTTGCTAGCGATGGTTCACTGACAAAATACGCTCTCATTTGCCGAGACGATAGTTAGCATAGCCTTCAGCTACGTCATTTGCTACGACCTAGCAAGGCGCCATTACCAGTTACTATTGATACTGAATCATGTACAGTCAAGAGCGACGCTCATCATTAATGGATTAAAGTTAAGTATTCCACCAGCTATGTGCGTTTTTCTAAATTCTAATTTCCTTGTCCTGTTCCAGACCTCACGCCAGCCTGCGTGAGCTAAAACGCGTGCCTTTCGGCTTCCTCTAATAACACGGTGTTGGCTCTCCTGCCAACCCACAACATTGGCGACGAGACAATACCGCGTTCGTAACTATACTACACTGATTTACTTGTGTAATGGCTTCGCCACCGTCTCCAGATGTACTGTCCGAATTTTATCGCTTACAGAATCAGCAGACGCAGGCCTTACTGGATGCCCTTGGACAGCTCGTCCAGGGTCATCGTGCGATGAAAAACGATGCGGCAGCTGTCGCTCCACCGCTAACGCAGCCACAACACGCAGTTGCACCAACTTTTCGTCCTTTTGATGCTGCACTGGAAAGCAGGATGGAGTGGTCACACCAATTTGGATTCCATCTCGCCGCCTACAGAATTCAAGGTAACGAGCGGCAGCCTTTTTTGTTGTCCTCCGTAGGGGTGCACACGTACCATGTGATAGTCAAATTATTTCCCCGACGCGACGTAGCAACTCTGTCCTATGACGAAATTTTGTCTGCATTAGATGCATATTTCAAAGAATCAGTCAATGTAGTTGCCAAACGGTATACCTTCTTTCGTACAAAATGTACAGCAGGTCAGGCTAATCGGGAGTGGGTTGCAACCTTGCAAGGCCTTACTAGGGATTGTGCTTTTGAGTGTCAATGTGGACTCCCTTATTCAGATACTATGGTACGTGATGCAATTGCACAGAACGTTTCTGATGTTCGTATAAGGGAACAGATTTTGAAACTAGTCAATCCCTCCATTCAACAAGTGATGGACATATTGGATCAGCAGGACACACCTGACTGTGCTCAGGAATCATTTGAAACTTCGCCACCCATGTGTCAGGTTAACCGGCCCGCCGGGCAAGCTGCACGGAACAGTAAACAGTCCTCGTGCCTGGCCACGCCGCTGCCGCCAGGCTCTCAGCCACGTGTACCGCGCCAGCAAGCAAATGCAGTGCTAAAATCATGCCCGCAAAATCATTTCAGACCCTTTGCTTCGTGCCGGAATCGGAATCAAACCAAGGATACTCAGGCTCGCGAAACTTCGCCCATGGAAATTCATATCGTTCATTCCACTCCGCCCAGTGCCACTCTCTCTAACAGTGACTGTGTTCGTCCCACAAATAGTGTGCGTCGACATCGCCGGAACTCCCGTCAAGTCGCAAGTGATTTTGTACCAGTGTCAGTTCACGTTGCATGAGACAGTTGCTCTTGTCGGCAGCAGGACAATAAACTTTTTGTGGACTTGGACATTAACGGTAAAGTGATACCATTCCAGCTCGATACCGGGGCTGCAGTTTCACTGATCAATCAAGACACTTACAAACTGCTGGGCACACCTCCGTTGCATGCTGCAACTGTTCAGTTAACTACCTATTCAGGTCACAAGATCCCTGTGTTAGGACAGTGCAGCCTTCTTGCAACATACAAGGGACAAACAAAACTTGTGTCATTTTACGTCCTTCGTTCTTCTTCTGCAGTGAACTTGTTTGGTTTCGATTTATTTCAGTTGTTTAACTTGTCTATAGTAAATCAGGTCCTATCAGTGAACCAGACTGTGCCTTCAGACAGTGTTTCTCGTCTATGTGAAGAATTTGCAGACATTTTTGCACCGGGCCTCGGTTGCGCTAAGAACTATAAACCACATTTGGAACTAAAAGTAAACGCGCAACCAAAATTTTTCAGAGCGCGCAATGTTCCCCACACATTGCGTGATGAGGTCGCAAAAACATTACACTATTTGGAATCACAAGGTGTAATTGAACGTGTGCAGGCTTCTCTCTGGGCATCACCCTTAGTAATTTTGCCAAAACCTTCGGGAAAATTGAGACTTTGTGTGGACTTCAAGGCAACAGTGAATCCACAACTAGTGACTGCAACTTTTCCATTACCCCGCCCGGAAGATCTTTTTGACAAACTGTGCCCGGGTAAATATTTTTCGAAGTTGAACCTAGCAGATGCGTACTTGCAAATACCGGTGGACGAAAAATCCCAGTGCATTTTGGTGGTTCACACGCATCTTGGTTTGTATCGATTCAAACGACTGCCATTCGGGTGTGCATCTGCCCCTGCATTGTTTCAGCAATATCTACAAACTGTTTGTGCCTCGGTCCCTACTGCAGCAAACTATCTGGATGATATTGTGATCTCCAGAAAGATGGAAGAAGAACATTTAGCCAATCTCAGAACATTATTTCAGGTCTTGCGACAAAATGGTCTTTGCTTGCGGAAGGACAAATGTGTGTTTTTTGCTCGTGACTTACCCTACCTGGGACATGTACTCAATGCCCAAGGCATACATCCCAGTCCCGAGCACCTCCGTGCCATACAAGACTTGCCTTCGCCACAGAATTTGAAGCAGCTACAGAGTGTGCTGGGAAAAATTAACTATTATCATCGCTATGTTCCCCATGCCTCTTCCATTTCAGCTCCGCTTCATCGCTTACGCCGTAAAGGTGTTCCGTTCGTCTGGACGATGGAATACGAATGTACCTTTCGCCAGTTGAAATCGGCGTTGCTTTCCATATACTTGCCATACGCCATTCGATCCCCGGAAGCCCCTTTTGTTGATGGTGGACGCTTTGTGTCCAAATTGCTCTCGTCTGCTCAAAGAAATTATTCACAGATCGAGAAAGAAGCACTGGCTCTCGTATTTGGTGTTACAAAGTTTCATGATTTCTTGTATGGTCGTCACTTTACCATCATCACAGACCACAAACCTTTGACATCGCTTTTTCATCCGACCAAGCCTGTACCTCCACGTACAGTGCAGAAATTCATTCGCTGGTCTATTTTCCTCTCGCAGTACCGCTACGATATCTTGTATCGGTCCACTGCTAAGCACGGAAATGCCGATGCGTTGTCCCGTTTGCCTGTTGCTGAGGATAGAGCATTCGATTCCTCCAAACTTGCTTGCATGTTCATTGATTCGGAAACCGATGACGTGGTCGAATCATTTCCGATTGATTTTCGTCCTGTAGCTACAGCCACAGCTGCCGACCCTGTCCTTGCTACCGTTCTGTGTTTTGTTGCTACGCAACAGCCCTTGTCAAAGTCACAGATCGGGGATCAGTTGGTTCGCCGATTTTTTGCTCACCAGGAGAGACTTTTTGTACGACGTGGTGTTTTGCTGTTGCGTTCTTATAATGATCAGTCCAGGGTCGTGGTCCCACGTTCATTACAGTCCTCTGTCTTACAGCTTCTCGATCAAGAACATTGGGGTATAGTGAGAACGAAACAACTTGCTCGTCAGCACTGTACTTGGTGCGGAATCGATGCCATGATTACGAATATGTGCTCTTCTTGCATGGTGTGTGCCAAACAACAATCAGCACCACCGCGGAAATTCTTTGCATGGCCAAAAGCCAGTTCCCCTTGGCAACGCTTACACATTGATTTTGCTGGTCCATTCTGGAACGCTCGATGGTTGGTTGTGGTAGATTCATTCAGTAATTTTCCTTTTGTTGTCCGGATGTCTTCGACGACGTCATCTGCCACCATCCCAACGTCATCTGCTATCTTTTGCATTGAAGGTCTTCCACAGACTATTGTTTCTGACAATGGCCCACAATTCATGACCGCAGAATTTCAGTCATTCTGCAAGGCCAATGGTATTCAACATCTGACGTCCGCGCCGTTTTCGCCACAGTCAAACGGTGCCACTGAACAATTGGTCAGGAATTTCAAGTAACAGATGTTGAAGTTGAAAGAGTCACATTCTCGGGAGGACGCGTTATTGCTCTTTTTGTCCGCGTATCGCTCTCAGCCCCGAGATGGTCGCTCACCGGCTGAGTTGCTTCACGGTCGCCCTCATCGAACCTTGATGTCTTTGCTACATCCACCGCATCAGGTTCCTGTGCAGCGGCAGACACCTGCTTTTGCCCCAGGCGACGTTGTCTACTACCGCCACTATCAAGGTTCACGGCGTTGGCGCAAAGGGCGCATTCTTCGCTGCCTCGGCCGCACTCTGTATCTGGTTTTGGGGGCCTCTATTGAGGTGCGATGGCATCTCAATCAGCTGCGCCTCTGTCGTCGCACGGGATCTGCTGCTCCCCGTCCGCTTTCAGCGACGGTGCCGTCTGGTCAGCGTCCTGAGGACCCATCTACTGGCTCGCCTCAGCCCCAGGTGTTACCGACGCTGCCTTCCCTTTTGCCCCATGGCGACGCGTCGCCGCCGCCGCCTGTTCTCCTGCCGGCAACGCCCGCAGTGGACGCGTCGCTGCAACCGCCGGGCGCCTCCCTGGGTCACACGCTTCCCGTGACCAGTTGTCCTCCGACATGGAACTCTTGCCCGCTCCGGACCATATGTCGTCTTCGCCTGTCGGGTGCCCCGGCCCGATGGAGGTCGACCCTTCAGCCCCTCCTGTCTCTCTGCGGGCGCATACACCGCATGTTGGCGTGCACCCTGGAGCAGGTTTTCAGGCATTTCCTAGCTCCCCGCAGTCCGAATGGCAGGGTGCGGGTGGCACAGCCTCGCCTGTTGTTAGGCTCCCCACCTCGTCGCATACGTCAACATGGGGTCCTCCCCACGGCGGGCGGAAGCCTTATGCCACAACCGTGCACCGATTTGCAGGGGAGGAATGTGGTGTCACTGCCAGACACCACACTTGCTAGGTAGTAGCCTTTAAACTGGCCGTGGTCCGTTAGTATACGTCGGACCTGCGTGTTGCCACTATCAGTGATTGCAGACCGAGCGCCGTCACACAGCAGGTCTAGAGAGACTTCCTAGCACTCGCCCCAGTTGTACAACTGACTTTGCTAGCGATGGTTCACTGACAAAATACGCTCTCATTTGCCGAGATGATAGTTAGCATAGCCTTCAGCTACGTCATTTGCTACGACCTAGCAAGGCGCCATTACCAGTTACTATTGATACTGAACATTTACAGTCAAGAGCGACGCTCATCATTAATGGATTAAAGTTAAGTATTCCACCAGCTACGTGCGTTTTTCTAAATTCTAATTTCCTTGTCCAGTTCCAGACCTCACGCCAGCCTGCGTGAGCTAAAACGCGTGCCTTTTGGCTTCCTCTAATAACACGGTGTTGGCTCTCCTGCCAACCCACAACAGTTACGTCTCAGAAGAGTATAACGATAAAAGGTAAAAGGCTAAAAAATGTAAAAGTGCAGCCATGTTGTCAATGGTGAAAACAAAAAGAGAAGTCAGCAAGTGGGCAACCCCAAGGCTATGCTAGAGGCAGGAAATATCCCACCTCTGATGCAGTACAGGCAAGACCACTTGCTATTCAAAAGCATTCAACCCCTAGAATGTAAATGTGCATATTGTAAAAGGAGACTAACCAAAGGTAAAATGCGATAAAAACAGAGTAAAAGGGAGAGAAAAAGAGGATCTTGGCCAGGGGCGGGAGGCATCAATCCCCAAACACAGCTTACAATGGGAGACACCCCAACCCTAACTGCCCTGCCCCTACTCCAGAAGAAGATTAAAAACCTTAGAACTGAAAATAAAAACCACTTTCACGGAGGAAACTGAGAAGCAGTTCAACCATCCGGGAATCGTCTGCCAATATTAAAGGTAAAGTGCAGGGAAGTCTGTACTTACTATGCAGAGCCAAAAGAAGGGTGCATTCCACCAAAATGTGGGCTACTGACTATAAGGCTCCACTACTATAAAGTGGGGGTGGCTCATTAAGCAGAAGAAAACCAAGGGTCAGCCTGGTATGGCCTATGTGGAGATGACACACGGTGGTCGAGTCCTTTTAGGAGAGGCTGAAGGAAGAACGCCACAGGACAGGTGTCACCTTAATCGCACGAAGTTTATTAGACAGGGAGGTAGCCTCCCGAGAGTTGGCCCATGATTGTGCAAAGTGGGATTTGATATGAAGCCGTAAATCTGCCACAGGAGGGTGTTGCAGAGAAGGGGGTTAAGTAACTGCTCCTCCAGCCACACGATCAGCAAGCTCATTACCTGGGATACCCACATGGCCAGGGACCCAAAGGAAGTCAACGGAACAAGCAGCATGGTGAAGATCAGCAGGACAGTCACAGATGGCCGAGACCAAAGGATGGCGGGAAAAACACCGGTCAATAGCCTGAAAGCCACTCATTGAGTCTGTACATAACAAAATGCAACTGAGTTGGGACTGTTTAATAAAAGTAAGGGCCTGGGAAACTGCCATCAATTCTGCAGTAAACACCCCACATGCAGTTGGCGGGAGATGATTTTCCATGCCAACAGAGGATATGAAAGCATATCCCACACGATCAGCAGATTTAGACCATCGGTGTAAAAAAAAAAAAAAAAAAAAAACAGCATCCTGAAACTCTCATAAAATTTGGCGGGAAAAACAATGGAACACCATCGGGGGAACGGAATCTTTCAGACCTCGGCGGAGATCCATCCGAATCCGGGGCCAAGGAACTAACCAAGGAGGGGGGAGGGAACGTGGGAGACAGGACAAAGAGGGAAGCTGAAAATCACAGCGAAGAGACGCAAGGCGGAGCCCAGCCGGTAAACTTGTCCGAGGGCGGGAATCATATGGGTGACGTCCATGGTCTGGGAACAGGATATAACAGGAAGGATGACTGGGAGAAGAATTAACAGCAATTGCATAAGAAACCAGAAGCTGGGACTGCCGAACAGAAAGGGGGGAGGGGGAGCGTGGGAGATCCCAGCTTCAACCAGGAGACTATCATCAGGGCTAGTAGGGAAGGAACTGGTGGCCAAATGGATACCACGATGGTGGACTGGATACAGGAGGTGCAGTGTGGAAGGAGCAGCCTAACCATAAACTTGACAACCATAGTCCAAGTGAGACAGCACTAAAACCCGATAAAAGTGGACAAGAGTGGAATGATCCGCACCCCAAGAGGTGTCGGCAAGAAAGCGAAGGACACTGAGTTTACAGAAACATCCTATCTTCAGAAGTCTGATATGAGGCAGCCAAGTGGGCTTGTTGTTAAAAAGAAGACCCAGGAAATGAAACTGTGGGACCACAGGTAATCGATGTGCATCAAGGTAGAGCTCTGGATCGGGGTGGACCGTAGTATGGCGACAGAAGTGGACCACCCACAATTTTATAGGAGAGAATTGAAATCCGTGTGAGACGGTCCATGCAGAGGCACACCAAATAGCACCCTGGAGCTACTGCTCTGCAGAGGCCATCGAAGAGGAACCAACCCAAATGCAGAAATCATCCACATATACAGCAGGGGTGACCAAAGGACCGACGGATGCCACAATTCCAGTAATGAGGAAAAGAAGTACACTCAATACGGAACCCTGTGGGATGCCATTCTCCTGGGTCTGTGGAGAACTAAAAATTGTACCAACCTGAACCCTGAATGACCGATGGAACTGGAACTGGCAGATAAAAATCTGGATTGGGCCCCGAAGACACCACCCATGAAGTGTAAGTAAGATACGATGGCGCCAAACTGTGTCATAGGCCTTTCAAAGGTCAAAAAATACTGCAACCAAATGGCGGCGCTGGGAAAAAGCCTGCTGAACTGTGGATTCCAACCAAAGTAAATGATCAATCGGAGACCGTCCCTCTCGGAAGCCACACCGATAAGGGGACAATAAATCCCCAGATTCGAGGACCCAATTGTGCCGATGGGCAACCATCCATTCAAGTAACTTGCAAACAATGTTTGCTACACTAATTGGTCAATAGCTTTAGACAAACAGGGGTTTTTTACCAGGTTTAAGGATGGGAACCACGATGCTATCCCTCCATTGAGAAGGGAAGTCACCCTGGAGCCAAATACGGTTAAGCACCCAGAGAAGAAGATGTCGTTGTGGAGCACTGAGATGTTGAAGCAATTGGTTATAAGTGGAGTCTGGGCAAGGGGCTGTATCATGAGAAGAAGAAAGTGCGAAAAGAAGTTCCCATTCAGTAAAATGTTCGTTGTAAGATTCCGACAGACAAGGAGCAAAACATAAGGCAGAAGCTTCGGCCTGCTGTTTCTGGTGAAGGAAAGTAGCCGGATAGCAGGATGATGCTAATGCTGTTGCAAAATGGGTCACATGATGTCCCATGAGAATCAAAGGGTCCGTGCAAAGGCCATCTGGAAGAGCAAGGCCCGAGAGGGGAGACTACCGATGGCAACCTTAAAGAGAGCAAAGTGTAGCCCATACCCGTGACATAGGGACAGTAGAACCAAGGGAAGAAACAAAGCGTTCCCAACACACCCGTTTGCTCTGTTTGATTAAGTAACGGGCTTTGGTGCAAAGGTGTTTAAAGGTAATAAAATTGGCAGAGGATGGATGCCTGTTAAGGTGTTGCAAAGCTCGATGGCAATCAAAGATGGTAATGGCAATGGCAATGGCTGTACTCCACTGCGAGACTTGCCAGCAGCGAAATGGTCCAGTTGAGCATGGGATAGCAAGGCTAGCAGCGCGAACAATCACACCAGACATGTCATGTAGGACATCATCAATACAACCCGACAAAGAGGGAGAAAAAAACAACCTGTGCAGTATACAGAGGCATTGGAAAGACTAATGAGGTAGCCTGTCCATTTGGAAGCAGGAAGGGAGCGAGAGAATCAACGGAAGTGGTAACTATTGCAAAGGTTGTCGTGTGGCGACCAGTGTAAGGAAGGGAGGACGGAGGGAGAAGACAGTGAAAGATCAATGGCAGAAAAGTTACCATGACCAGCACTGAAATGGGTAGGGGGAGCCATCATTAAGAAGACACAAGTCATGGTCTGCAAGAAACTGGTCTATGAGAAGACCCCGACTAGATGGAAATGCACTGCCCCACAAGGGATGATGAGCATTAAAATCCCCGAGAAGGAGGAAGGGAGGAGGAAGTTGCTGAAGAAGGGAAGTTAAGGCAGCAGGTGTAAGAGTCCTGTCAGGAGGGAGATAAAGATTGCAAACTGTGACCCCAGAGTCCAGATGGACCCTAACAGCAACTGCTTCCAATGTAGTTTGAAGAGGAATCCACATGCTAACAACGTCCATATGGACCAACGTACAAATGCCACCAGAGGCCCGTCGGGAGCTGACCCAATTTCAACAGAAAGCTTGGAACCCACGGAGGGTCAGTGAGTGATCATCAGTAAAACGAGATTCCTGTAGAACAACACAAGCTGCAGAGTAAAACGAAATAAGGGATTTCAACTCCGGAAGGTGACTGTAATATCCATTACATTTCCATTGGATAACCACAGAACGATGATTCAAGTGGGAGGTGATCAGGCTAAAGCCAGTCATGCTGCTGGGTCACCATCTGTCAAGGACAAGGAGGGGGTGACACCCATGAAGAGCAGGTCAGCGCTAGGTTGGGACGGGACCACTGGTGGCATCAGAGGCCCCTTGTCCCGGGACTTATGTTTCTTCTTCTTTTCTGTTTGAGATTGAGGAGGGCTATGCTGCAAAAAGGAGCCAGCTGCAGCAAGATCTGTAACAGAAAAAGAGTAGGTGACCTGGGGGACCACAGACTGTGGTTCCGTGGACGTCATGTGTCAGCAGACCTTTGGCCTGGAAGGTGCCAGGAACACTTCTCCGGATGGGGAGAGGGAGCAGCGCCCAGATGTGAGGGTGTGGGAACAGCAGGGGAGGGGGGAGGAGAGGGGTTCGAGACTGGGGTAAGGAAGGGGGAGGAAGGGGTGAAGATGTAACTAAAGCATAGCTAGATGTCATTGACACAGGATGAAGACATGCATACTTCTTACGAGACTCAGTGTAGGTTAGACGATCAAAGGACTTATACTCCTGTATTTTCTTTTCCTACTTATAAGTCGGGCAATCCGGTGAATGTGGAGAATGATTGCCATGACAACTAACACACACAGGAGGGGGAACACAGGAACTCCCCTCAGGGAGTGGACGTCCACAGTCACCACAGAGAGGGGTCTGCAAACAGTGGGAAGACGTGTGTCCAAAACGCAAGCACTTAAAACATCTCATAGGTGATGGGATGTATGGATTCATGTCACATCAATAAAACATGATCTTGACCTTCTCAGGGAGGGTATCCCCTCAAAGGCCAGGATAAAGGCACTAGTATCAGTGCGATTGTCCTTCAGGCCCTTCTGAACATGACAAACAACGTGAACACCCTGCTGTCCTAGATTGTCCCTAAGTTCTTCATCGATTTGAAGGATGAGGTCCCTGTAAAAAATTACACCTTGAACCATATTCAAAGAGTGGTGGGGGAGGGGAGGGGGTAATGGACACATGAATTGTGCCAAGATGGTCACAGGCACAAAGGGCCGCAGACTGGGCAGCTGAAGCAGTTCTGACCAACAACAAACCAGACCACATCTTGCTCAGAGAATCCACTTTACCAAACTTATCTTGAATGTGTTCCACAATAAATAAAGGTTTGGTATTGGTGAAAACATCCCCATCAGTCCTGGTGCAAACCAGATAGTGGGGGGAAAGGTTTCGCCTTGAGCCAACGAGCTTGACCCTCCTCCCAGGGGATAGCCATGGAAGGGAAAGCCAAAGGGGAAGAAGAAGCAGCTCTAAAAGAATCATTTCCATTCAAAGAGACGGCCGTAGAAGAACGGCCAGAGTTCTGGACCCATACGTGTTTCATTTGCATAGCATCCACCCTGATACCACCCATTCCATTCAGGTGCTCTCCCCAAGGGTGGCACCCAGCCACAGCAAGGGCCGTCTGGCACGATGGCCATTGCTGGGAGTTCCGATGCTCCAGGATGACAAGCAACCACTCCTAGGCTTACATGAGGAGGTCACAGCTCAGATACCAGAAGTGTGGTCCCTGTAATTTCAGGGGGCTCAACCAAAAGGGTACATAGCAACCCCACCACACAGGTTGGCTACTGTACTGGCTATGTACCCGAGCATCAGACGATGATATGAAGGAAAAGACGGAAGGAACTAGGAGGGCACACGCTGGGGACACTAGATAAGGTGCTATTCCCCAAATGGCTCACACTACGGAATAGAAATTTAGTAATGGAGGTCAAACCCAGAAAGAAGTACAGGAAAGTAGGGGAAGGAGCAAGTACAGGAAAGTAGGGGAAGGAGCAAGTACAGGAAAGTAGGGGAAGGAGCAAGTACAGGAAAGTAGGGGAACGAGCAAGGACAGGAAAGTAGGGGAAGGAGCAAGGACAGGAAAGTAGGGGAAGGGAAAGGAAACGTAATCCGGGAAAGAAGAAAGGTTGCAATAGCTCGGGGCCCCGTGTTAGCCATGCATGTACTTATGAAAGGACCATGAGCCCCTGGGGGGCACATCAGGGGTATTTATCAGGATACATCAGAATCTTGTTCGCCAATGTCATGCCACCATTGAGGTTGATGGCTGTCACTTTCAGAACATTTTGTAAGATACAGTACAAATGGTACATACATTGTGTCAATGATGGCATCTGCACTTAACTGCAACTAATGTAAATAAAGAAGTACACACGAATGTGATTTTATTCCTATTACCCCCTTAAGCTGGCTTCTCGAACCATGGGTTTCCTACCTTAAATTGTACAGTGGAGCAGCCTCTATGTCCTGTTAAAGTTTCCCACGCTCTTATGGAAACACCTTGTATAAGGGAGAAGCAATGGTCCACCAGGTGGAAGGAGGGCATTGGGGCATGTACACGCCTGCCTACTTTGGAGCACTGGCATGTGATTTAAGCGCAAGCCCTATTGGTGCAGTAGTGCTGGATTCTGCGACAGACAAAACCACCCTGCACAACTGCAGCAGTCCCACAGACATCACGGTAGGCTACGCCACGCAAATGTTTGAAGGCTGCTTTGCAGAAATCTGGGGAAGGTATGACGGATGTGCTCTGAAGGGCGGGGCGGGGCGGGGGGAGGGGTAAGGGTGTACAGTCGGTAATGAAGGGTGACTGTTGTCCATTCTAGCTATATTCCAGACATCAGTGGTGAGATGCGCAATATAGGCCTGCTGCTGGAATTGGCATGGCAAGATCTGCATGCCCTCTTTGTGCCAGAAACCCATGGTCAAGGAGCAGTGGTCAGTAAAAATCGTTCAACGGCACCCCTCCACTGAGGGGCAGAAATACTTACTTGTTTCATAAACAGCGAGGAGCTCATGATCACATGTGGCCCAATGCTGTTGCAGCTCCATAAGTTTCGCTGAAAAAATGCCAAGCGTTACCAAGTCCCTTCAACGCATAGTTGCAGAACTGCACCTATGGCAGACTGACTGGTGCCAGGGACAACTGCGAGTGAAGCCTTTAGGTGGGGATGCGCTAGAAGGGTACCTTGCAAGAGATCATGCTTGGTTTGTTCAAAACTGCTCAACATTTGTGCCATCAAGCGACTGGTCCCACTGCTGTTTTTCGTGGTCGCCCTAGAGTGTGGCAATGAGTGACACTTGCACACTCACAGCCTCCTTTAGGTGGTGCCTGGAGAAATCCACCATCCCAAGGAACCTGCAGAGTTAATTGCATGTAGTGGGATGTGGGAGCTCGGACCCAGTCGAGACCTTCTTGTCAAGGTGGTGAAAGCATGCAGACAATAGCCTGTGGCCCAGGAAGTCGATCTCCAGAACATCAAAAACACATTTCTCCAAGTTGATAATGATACCAGCCTCCTGGAAGCAAGAGAATACCTCCAGGAGGTGCCTGGCAGTGCTCCACAAGATTGTGTGAAAAAATCAGGATAACATTCAAGTAGGTGAAACATCCCGACATACTACATAGAACATTGTCAAGGAAACATGTCCATGTCTGGGCAGCATATGGAGGCTAAATGGCCACTAAGGCACTCTCAAAGAGGCCAAACGGTGTAATGAAGCCATCTTCTCTATGTCTTCAGTGGCAACCGGTATCTGTGTGAACGCTTTTGTACATTCCACTTCACTGAAAATGGCTGCACCACACAAATCATTGATATAACTGTGCAAAAGCAGAAGGGGACACCAACAATATGGCACTGTTCTGGAGCATCACTTCAGTCTACTTTTCTTGAGGCTGATTCGTGTCGTCTGCTGTTGTTGTCCACTGAAGCAGCCAGGTGGTGAGCATGCATGCACTGTAGCATGTCACCACAATTGCTTCAGAAGAGAGGGTTGACACTTCAATAGGACACCACATTCCAACACAGGTCTACAAGACTTAAGATGGGTGGGTGAATGAGTGGTGTTCAGTATGGTGCAGTTTGCAAGTATTCTTGGGAGTATGGGAGCACGAAGCTCATTCTAAACACTAATTGTGGCCTGTTGTCACCTCAGATATGGCAGCGCATTGTCTGCAAAGGGCATGGAGAAAAGGTATTGGGGCAAGTTTTAGCATTCCAATCATAAGGCCTTCATCATATCTGAAAGGTCTGACACAGAAACATGCATATTCTATCTCTGCATAGCATAAATACTTTGGGTGCTGAAGACATAAAAAATTAAGTGCTTTCATATGTTTGAAGGTGAGGAATCCAAATGAGATTCTATAGCAATTTGGTTTGCCTGAGTCCACCACCTAAAAGGTCATGACAGACAAAGAGCCAGTAAGGTTTCAGTGTTTTGAATGACACAGAAACAGTAAGAGAAGTGGACAATTGTATTTTACAATGTTGAAAAGTATCTTTTGGAATGAATCAAACACATCCTCAAAAATATTCCCACACGTGGGCCATTGATGAAAGGAAAAGGTCATGACTGCCATGAAATGGACTTCTTAAACATGACAAGTTTGTCTTTTCAAAGTGGCTGGGGAAATCATATCTCTGTATCAAGGTGTGTGTAATGATCTGCCAATTCTTTTAGAAGGGTATAAAATCAGGTAACACAGTGTGAAGAAGGCTAGTGTCTTCTGGATAAAACCTTTATGTTTCAATGGAAGGAGTTTGAAAACTATAAATATATTCATGTTACCAAATTGGAAAAATATAGTTAACATTTTAATCAGGTGTACCACTGCACACAATTTTTTAGATAATTATGTTATAGTTCCAAGGCCTGTGTTTAACAAAACTAGTTCTATTGCATGCAGCCGAATGAAAATGAAACAGATGGAAAAAGTAATTAAAATATTTATTTTGAAAGTTATAACCATAAATGTTATATATTTATCCCACTGAGACAAGATTATCAATGCCTTCATGGAAAAATGTTTTCGTTTACCTACAAAACCACGATCATTCCCAGGCATACACCTCTTTGTCGAAGCAAATCTATGGTCATGAATGCCTATCTTCAGGACTCCAAAAATGGAAACCACATGGGGAGAGATTCGGAGCGTATGGAGGATGTGCAAGGCCTTCCCCGTGAAACTTTTGCAGTGTAGTCTAAACAACCTTGACAACATGTGGAGAGGTGTATAGGTGCGCGCACACGTGTGTGTGTGTGTGTGTGTGTGTGTGTGTGTGTGTGTGGGCGCGCACGCACGTGTGCGCGCGTGTGAGTGCAGCGAAGTCTACATTGGTGAAACTGGGGGACCCATTAGTGCCAACTTTTTGGAGCACGATAATTACATACAACTGGGACATAAAAAAAAAGTCAGTTGTTGCAAACCTCACATGCTTGCTTGGCAGCCGTGGTAGCAGCAACAGAAAATAAGAGAGACTATTGAAATAATTAAGTGCCCTAACAACATGAACAGGGACGATGGCTAAAAGTTACATTTGGACTGGCTGCTGGTTATTTCAGCCTGACGGACCGCGTGCTCACCAGCTGGCTGCACCACCTGACCCAGGTTTGACAGGGAGATGGTGGCCATGAGAGGACTGCTGCGCAGTCTTAATGTCTTGCTGCAGAAAAACAATATCCCCTGGATACAAGCTACCTGTTTGCTATTGTCTTACAATTACCAATGAGAGATGCCCACCAATCACTTACCAGAATGGCATAGGCAACAGACAGCCGACATGCTACATTCTACCAATTAACTACTAGAGTTGTCCAGCTTAGCACAGGCACAGGCACAGGCACATCCTAGCTACTTTCATATCCGTAACCTCAACCTTATTGATAAGGTAACCTGAATCCACCCAGCTTTCGCTCCCATACAACAAAGTTTGTCGAAAGATTGAACGGTGCACAGATAACTTAGTCTTGGTACTGACTTCCTTCTTGCAGAAGAGAGTAGATCGTAGCTGAGCGCTCACTGCATTAGCTTTGCTACACTTCGCTTCCAGTTCTTTCACTATGTTGCCATCCTGTGAGAATATGCATCCTAAGTACTTGAAACTGCCCACCTGTTCTAACTTTGTTCCTCCTATTTGGCACTCAATCCATTTATATCTCTTTCCCACTGCCATTACTTTCGTTTTGGAGATGTTGATATTCATATCATAGTCCTCACATTTCTGATCTAGCTCTGAAATATTACTTTGCAAACTTTCAGTCGAATCTGCCATCACAACTAAGTCATCCACATATGCGAGACTGCTTATTTTGTGTTCACATATCTTAATCTCACCCAGCCAGTTTGTTGTTTTCAACATATGATCCATAAATAATATGAACAACAGTGGAGACAGGTTGCAGCCTTGTCTTACGCCTGAGACTACTCTGAACCATGAACTCAATTTACCGTCAACTCTAACTGCTGCCTGACTATCCATGTAAAGACCTTTAATTTCTTGCAAAAGTTTGCCTCCTATTCCATAATCTCGTAGAACAGACAATAACTTCCTTCTAGGAACCCAGTCATATGCCTTTTCTGGATCTATAAAGCATAGATACAATTCCCTGTTCCACTCATAACACTTCTCCATTATTTGCCATAAGCTAAAGATCTGGTCCTGACAACCTCTAAGAGGCCTAAACCCACACTGATTTTCATCCAATTGGTCCTCAACTAATACTCGCACTTTCCGTTCAACAATACCTGAGAAGATTTTACCCACAACGCTGACTAAAGAGATACCTCTGCAGTTGTTACGATCTTTTCTGTTTCCATGTTTGAAGATTGGTGTAATTACTGCTTTCGTCCAGTCTGATGGAACCTGTCCCGACTCCTATGCCATTTCAAATATCCTGTGTAGCCATTTAAGACCTGACATTCCACTGTATTTGATGAGTTCGGACTTAATTTCATCCACCCCAGCCGCTTTATTGCACTGCAATCTATTGACCATTTTCTCCACTTCCTCAAATGTGATCCTATTTCCATCATCATTCCTATCCCATTGTACATCGAAATCTGAAACATTACTGATCGTATTTTCACCTACATTGAGTAACTCTTCAAAATATTCCCTCCATCTACCCAAGGCATTAGCAGGATTCACCAGCAGTTTTCCTGACCTGTTCATAATACTTGTCATTTCCTTCTTACTTCCCTTTCGAAGACTGCTAATTACACTCCAGAATGGTTTTCCAGCAGCTTGACCCAAAGTCTCCAACCTGTGTCCAAAGTCTCCCCAAGATTTCTTCTTGGATGCTGCAATTATCTGTTTGGCTTTGTTTCTTTCTTCAACGTAACTTTCTCTGTCTACCTGAGTTCTAGTATGTAGCCATTTTTGATACGCCATCTTTTTCCTTTTACAGGCTGCCTTGACTGTGTCATTCCACCAAGCTGTTTGCTTCATCCTACCTTTACACACTACTGTTCCAAGACATTATTTAGCCACTTCTAGTACTGTGTCCCTGTACCTTGTCCATTCCTTTTCCAATGACTGTAATTGACTACATTCATCTAACTGGTACCTTTCTGAGATCACTGTTATGTACTTGTGCCTGATTTCCTTATCCTGAAGTTTCTCCACTCTTATCCTCCTACATATGGACCTGACCTGCTGCACTTTTGGCCTCATAATACCAATTTCACTGCATTTTGAATAGTGATCAGTGTCATTAAAGAATCCCCTGAATACACGTGTGTCCCTCACAGCCTTCCTGAATTCCTGATCTGTTGTTATATAGTCAATGACAGATCTGGTTTCCCTGCCTTGCCAAGTATACTGGTGAATGTTCTTATGTTTAAAAAAGGAACTTCTGATTACTAAGCCCATACTGGCACAGAAATCCAAGAGTTGTTTCCCATTCCTGTTGGCCTCCACATCCTCTCCAAATTTACCTATATCCTTTTTATACCCTTCTGTTCGATTTCCAATCCTGGCATTAAAATCACCCATGAGCAAAACACTGTCCTTGTCCTTTACTCTAACAACTACATCACTGAGTGCATCATAAAAACTATCCATCTTATCTCGGTCTGTCCCTTCACAATGCGAATATACTGACACAATCCTAATTTTAATTTGTTAGACACTGTCAAATCTATCCACATCAGTCGTTCGTTTACGTACCTTATTGCAACTATGCTGGATTCCATTTCTTTCCTGATGTAAAGCCCTACACCCCTGCTTTGACTCCTGACAGGTAAACCTTGTATTCTCCCACTTCCTCTTCTTTCTCACCCCTTACCCGAATGTCACTAACAGCTAAAACGTCCAACCCCATCTTACTTGCAGCCTCTGCCAACTCTACCTTCTTCCCAGAGTAGCCCCCATTGATATTAATAGCTCCCCATCTTGTTACCATTCATTTGCCGAGTCGTATCTTAGGGGTCCCTGGTTTGTCAATTAGAGGTGGGACTCCATCACCTCCAACAGTCCGAGGCATTTTGCTCTGATTGTTGCCAGAATCATATTTAAAGTAGCAAGGAAGCAGGTTGCTAGCCTTACTTGCCCCGGGTCCCATTGGGTTTCACCCCTAACAGTTGAGGGACTAACCGGTGGATTTGGTAGTCTTTGCCGTCTGAGCACAAAGGTGATCACGACTCAGAATATGTCCGAGATGCCCAGCCTTATTCCAAAGTAACTGGTATCCTGACTGTCAGGACCACTTACTTGGCCACTCATACGTTGCCCGTGGTTCATGAACTAGGACATGACAACAGGAACCCACACCATGGACCATACAGTCACTCCTCCATAAAATTCTCTTCAAACTGTCTAGTGACATCCAAGATACGTGACGTTGATAGCCACCAGATAGCCGAAAATGACAGTACATAAAGGAAGACATTCATCAGTACACAGCAGTGTACCACCCTGAAGATGACCACAGCAAGTCTGTCAAACTGTCAGCAATTTAGCTGTTTTAGTAGTTACAATGACGTGGACCAATATCAAAAATTATTTTAACCAATAAAGAGTTTCCAGATAGTTCTAATCAGTAAATTCCAAAGACTTTACCATGTCTAGTAGCTAATGGATGCTTGTATTACTCATGAAATTGTCACAAATAAAATGCATAAAAATACATTTTCACTCACCCACCACAATGATGACAATATATCAGATTCACTCATGTAATCAGCGGCATTAGCAATATCATGTATGCTGTGAAATATTTTTGCATAATTGCAAAACATTAAATTAACAAACTGTCTGCGAAACTGAAAGTATTTGTCACATATTTCTACAGGCTTGTGTTCAAGTTCTCCCAGAAGTTCAGAGCCATGCTGCACTTTATTGTCCTGTGCAACACCAATGGTTTCACCTGCAAATAAGAAAAATAAACTGAATATCGCCTACCTCGAAGTCTCATTCATAAAAGTACACAGATATCAAAACAATGGGCAAACATTTCAATATTTTTGGGTTGGTTACATTGACCATTCATAAGTGGCAAATATCATATACTATTTCAATAAAGGAAGTTAATTTACTACATAATGTACTGCACATTTGTCAGCATAACAGCGAGGCTTAACTTTCATTGTTGATAGATTGTACGAGTACAGTAAGTTGTATTAAACTGTGTGTTATTGTGTGCGTTACATGTGTTGCCCAGTAGAATAGTAACTAAATGCAGGAATAAAATTTTGTTAAGAACCAATGGAGACAGCTATGTGGGGCACATCCATCGGTTACCCAACTGTGCAGTAACTGTGTCAACATGTGTGGAAGTACTAACAAGCTGTGGGATTTCATTAGAATTTGTGAGAGTGAAGCCAAGAATACCCCATTCAGCAGTTCAACAACAGTGCAGAACAGATCAAACATGCTACTGCAACAAGGCTCAATGCAGTAACTTCACTTAGAGGTACCACATAAGCATACCTTTTAGGAACATTCTGAAACCCTGAAACTCCACCCTTCTCAAGCTCATTCTGAGAGTTAGGCCCATCCATCTGGATTATAGATTTATTAAGTTGCAGGACTCTCTGATGAATTCAGCAAGTGTTTACAAGCTGTTGCCAACTTGGGAGTCCATGGCTGCAAATCTATAGTCATCCAGCTATGGAGAGGACTTCTGATCTGCAAACTGCAAACCACTGCCCTGCCTGTCACAATGGTCATGACTGAGGATGGGGGCCGGGCTGGTCTTCCATGCAGGAAAAATCGATCTGTCCTTCTGCGAGCTGTTCAACTTAAGGTGCTGGGCACCTGTGTCACTGCTGCTGGGGCAGTACAAGTACCACCCTACTAGCTGTATGCTGGGACTGCCACCTGGGTTGTCCTTCGTGTTGCTGCTGGGTCTTCCGCCTACACATCATCTCAATAACTGACATCCAGGGCATGCAGATTCCTGGGGCTGAGCCTAGTGCAGCTTCACACACAGAGCGCTGAGCTCTGATGGCTTCCACAGCAAATTCCTTGCCGTGCACAGACGTGTGACCTCTCACTACCAAGCAGCACAGACTCAGCATGGTCACTGCTAGGCAGTGGCAGGAAGAAGACGGGGTGACTGTAAAACTCTCATCAATAAACAGTCGTAAATTGAATGATGTTTCACTAGCATCTGGTAGCTCTACAAGATCACTCACCCCTGCTATTTGCTTGACTTCCTAATAACAACGTGGCCCCAGATCGGGTTGTAACACAAGTGAAGGGTGGAACGCCATTCAATGGTGGCATACTTGAACATGGCAAGACATTATAAGTTAATTGCAGACAAAAGACAATTAATTTTAAACTACCGGGATTGCTGAACACTGTAGAGGATTGCCAGAAAGAACCACAAAGCTACTGAGAGATAAGTGACAGCAAAACTCAATCAGCATCTCTATGTGGCAGTTAAGCAAGGCAGCTGCTTTTACATAATGTGGTTACATGATAAGTCCATTGGTATTCTTATTAAGCATAATGCATAAATTATGAACAAGAGTATTTGTCGTAACCACACACATCATATACTATACATTCAATCATTTAACTTATATGTGACCAAGCCTCTTTGGTTGGTTTTACAGCAGAGAACTGAATACAAGATTTGTGCTCATCATCTCTGTTCACGCTTAGAGCTGAACTGCATGATGCATCACACAGAAGTTCTCGAGAAACAGTTCATGAAGTATAAAGAGTGTTACACAGTTTTATATTACAGGCTACTAGGGTTTGTGGAGGGGACTCAGTAGATGAAGTTTCGATAAGGAATCCATGTTTGAAAACATACCATTTGAATGTAAAATAAGCTTAAAGATGTGATCACTTTCAAATCTTCCACTTCATGGTACACACACAGTGGAGAAAGTGGATTCCAAACTATGTGCCTTACAGGAGCCCAGGGAATGGACACTGTTTCAAGTACTTGTCATCATGCGCTCTCCTAAAGGACGAACAATGTCCTATCAAAGTTGAGAGTGCGGTGTGTCTACAGAACACCAGTCAATCGTCCTAGCTGCTGATGTACCAGTTTCTCGCATCTGTTGTTTTAGTTGGACAAAAATTGTACATGTTGACATAATTACAACCGTTACTGACCATGGCACCCTCTTTATAGAGTGTGTGCATACCATGAATCAGGAGATATGAAAGTGATCTGTTGTTCTAACTTATTTCATATCCAACTGGTATATTTTTGGACAAGAGTTCCTTATCAAAACTTCACCTACTAAGTCCCCTCAACAATCCCTAAAAGCCTGTAATAGGAATTGTGAAACACCCTGTATGTATAGGAGGAGGAGGAGGAGGAGGAGGAGGAGATTAATGTTTAACGTCCCGTCGACAACGAGGTCATTAGAGACGGAGCACAAGCTCGGGTGGGGGAAGGATGGGGAAGGAAATCGGCCGTGCCCTTTCAAAGGAACCATCCCGGCATTTGCCTGAAGCGATTTAGGGAAATCACGGAAAACCTAAATCAGGATGGCCGGAGATGGGATTGAACCGTCGTCCTCCCGAATGCGAGTCCAGTGTGCTAACCGCTGCGCCACCTCGCTCGGTACCCTGTATGTATACATTTACTATACTTCTGGCTGTACAATGAGTTAAAGATATTCCAGAACCACTGTAAGCACATTGCTTCTAGTATTACCATTGTATGAATAACCTGAGGTAAGGAGGGAATGAGATGGAGGAGGGAAGTGAGAGAAGAGATCAGGTGTACAGTACTAACAGCAGTACACACAGGTAAAGATAGGGGCAGTTGTAATTGCTAGGCTTCTAGTGACCTTGTTCATTACGAGAACATCCCATTTTTAAAGACATTGTTTACATTTTCTCATCTACCATTCATTATTTTAAGTATTATACTTGTTAGCAGTTGTTACTTCAGTAGATCTAAAGAAAGGTGGAGCTCTTTATGAGCTAAAGCAGACAACATGTGAAGTGGAAAAGCAAGAACAGTTCCATGACTGTCTTATTTTTGAGTTTAATAAGGGTGTAAAAGAAATCCAAGAGCCTAAAAATTTCTATAGAGAGAAATCCACTTCACGGGGAAAACAAGAAAATTTCCCCATTACTTCAGAGAGAGCTATATAATGTGAGCAATTCACCATATTCCAAAATACCATAGGGTTTTGGGAAAGTCTTTCTGAACACTTTCATCCACCATGATCTATGCCAGTTAAACTCAGAATCAGCAGATTAGGTGGACTGTAATAACCTGCTACTATGCAACACCTGCACTTGGTGACCAAATTCAAAAACGCAGGGTATGGATCTTATACAGTTTCACAGCCACAAAAATCAGTAGATGATCATTTGTCAATAGTTACTTGCATATCAAGAGTTAGCTCTTGGATACCATTTGTTGCGGCCCGTCGATGGTCGAACCTCTGACTCCAGATGGCCGAGCTGAAGCCAGGGTCCCACCGTGCCATTTCTCGTCAGGAGGCCGAGCAAGTTCAATAGCATCAAGAGGCAATGCAGAGTGATACAGCAGTATTCGGAAGTATTCCTTTATTCAGCTAGCTTACAGAAGCGTAATGTAGGCACACCACCCTTGCAGTGTACCGCAAGTCTGGCTGTCTCAGCACTCCTGGACTGCCGACACTGCTGTTGCGGTCATCAAGGCCGCCAGATGATGGAAGTCAGCCACGCTCGCCCGACAGGTGCCGCTCTACTGCCCGCAATTCCTGAGAATGTTACAGTCCCCAGTCCCCACAGCCCTACACCCCATTTGGCCTGCTCTGTCTGCCCATGGGACAAAGGTGGTTGTACTGGTCACCAGTGGCCCTCGGCCGCTGCCCGCTGCTGCTCCCAGGACAGGACCAGACTCGAATCTGCACCCTTCTGGACCCCGTGCCACAACTTGTTGCTAGTGGTGCTTGCCATATGGCAACACCCGATGCCGTCCCTAATGCTGTTTCAGTGCTGCTGCGTCTCCTGCAGCGTACACCTCGCTTGGACCCCGGTACACCAGGTGGGAAGCGAACGTGGCTCATCATGGACCTGCTGCAGACCGCTGTCACTGCCCTCCTTCAGACAGACCATGCAATCTCCAAGTACCCGGCTGCCGTTCCGTCCCGCCTCTGTGCTGTGGTTGGTTGGTTGTTTTGGGGAAGGAGACCAGACAGCGTGGTCATCGGTCTCATCGGATTAGGGAAGGATGGGGAAGGAAGTCGGCCGTGCCCTTTCAGAGGAACCATCCCGGCATTTGCCTGGAGTGATTTAGGGAAATCACGGAAAACCTAAATCAGGATGGCCGGACGCGGGATTGAACCGTCGTCCTCCCGAATGCGAGTCCAGTGTCTAACCACTGCGCCACCTCGCTCGGTTCTGTGCTGTGTTCCCGGAGGCAGAATACAGCCCAAACAAGTACTTAGAAACAAAGTACAGGTTTACACAGAATATTTACAACATTACTGCCAGACTGGTCCCTATAAGTGTAGACCAGCACAGGCCCAACCCAATCTCGACTGACCTGGCACATGCCCTCAAGCTAAAAGTATCTGACTATTTATACTGCTTTTCCCCTCACTTCTGACGTAGAGTCAGAGAGAGACAGAAACTACGGCAGGGGTAAATTCCCATACGTCAGCCAGTTACACATCACCACTCCCGGCTCTGGCCTACTGCCTCGCCTCATACATCGCAATAACTTAAAGCAACACTGCAGTTCCCTGCCTCGCTGTTGCTCCACTTCAAACAAATCATACGTGCAATATGCCGCTGCAGCTCCACGCTATGTTTACCCTGCCTGGCCTACTGACTGCTGACTATTACCACACACTGCCAGCGGCAGTGCGCCTTTACTGAATATTTAACACAATTCCCCTTTCTTGCGACTAAGACTAATACTAGCGCAGCACATTGGCCCCTTGTGTCAGAAGTTACCAAGGAAAATGGTTCCTTTGTGTCAACATAAAAAAGAAAGAATATAACTTAAAAATCACATGGCTCATCAAAAAAATATCTGTTCAGGCACAGGATACGCTATTCAGCACTTGGGATGTAAATAACTGAATATAACTTAAAAATCACATGGCTCATAAAAAAATATCTGTTCAGGCACAGGATATGCTATTCAGGACTTGGGATGTAAATAACTGTTGACATCAACTGCCAACAGGTCAACACCCAACTAGTGCAACAAAATAATCCATGCTTACATGACACTCCCACAATGTACGCAGCTACCCAGGACTGTTTGAAACTGTCTCCCAATCTTGTCGTATCAGGCTTATATCTTTCCCATTTTATTTTAAAAAATCTTTGACATAACTGTGGTAGTGCAGATCCTCATCAACCTTGACCTGATGACTAATTTTAGATGTGGACTAAAGGAATTACACCAGCTCAAATAACAATACATTACTGTTTAATCTGAGTGCTACTTAGATCAAACTAGAATTCTTTTCTGTGGTGCACATGTCCACTGCAATGGACAGCTGATAATGGTCACTTCTTTGGCATTTTCAATCAGTCCCAAGGCTGCAGATGCATGCAGGGCACAGGACCAGTAGAGAGCCTCCACTAGAGTGGGCTGCATGCATTTGCAACCTCAGGACTGTTTAAAAATGCCAAATAAGTGACATTAATGGCTGTGCACTGCAGTGAACAAGTGTACCACAGGGTTCATCACAGTAAAATAGGTTAAGAATTTAAGGACTAACCAATGCAGTACTCGACGTCCAATTTATTTGACTGTAAAATATCTGACAGCCAATTTTAGATAAGAATGACTTTGCGATTGACAACGAATGGGCTTCCAAAAGGATTCAACAGCATGTTTATTAATCCTTTCATCCTCATACTCAATGAGCCAATAGAAGAGTTATATTAGATAGACTCAGATCAAAAGCTATTACACTGCTGCAAGAAATGACTTACGGATAACAGTGAACTGATAGTACTGACAGAGGATGTAAGACACGCATACATGAAAGTACAGTGGCAGGAAGAAGCACGTGACCAAAGGTTCTCCCAGAAAAAAAGATATCTGCATAGACAACAGAAAACTCGGTGTGGAAAGTATTAAGAATGTCTTGTTTTTCTATGAACATACTTCTCAAGTAATAGAACCCAGTACGTTGTCCTCGATGGTGAGTGTTCATCGGAGGTGAGGGTATCATCTGGAGTGCCCCAGGGAAGTGTGGTAGGTCCACTGTTGTTTTCTATCTACATAAATGATCTTTTGGATAGGGTGGATAGCAATGTGTGGCTGTTTGCTGACAATGCTGTGGTGTACGGGAAGGTGTCATCGTTGAGCGACTGTAGGAGGATACAAGATGACTTGGACAGGATTTGTGATTGGTGTAAAGAATGGCAGCTAACTATAAATATAGATAAATGTAAATTAATGCAGACGAATAGGAAAAAGAATCCCGTAATGTTTGAATACTCCATTAGTAGTGTAGCGCTTGACACAGTCACGTCGATTAAATATTTGGGCGTAACATTGCAGAGCGATATGAAGTGGGACAAGCATGTAACGGCAGTTGTGGGGAAGGCAGATAGTCGTCTTCAGTTCATTGGTAGAATTTTGGGAAGATGTGGTTCATCTGTAAAGGAGACTGCTTATAAAACACTAATACGACCTATTCTCGAGTACTGCTCGAGCATTTGGGATCCCTATCAGGTCGGATTAAGGGAGGACATAGATGCAATTCAGCAGCAGGCTGCTAGATTTGTTACTGGTAGGTTTGATCATCACACGAGTGTTACGGAAATGCTTCAGGAACTCGGGTGGGAGTCTCTGGAGGAAAGGAGGCTTTCTTTTCGTGAATCGCTACTGAGGAAATTTAGAGAACCAGGATTTTACTGCCGCCAACTTACATTTCGCGGAAAGACCACAAAGATAAGATAAGAGAGATTAGGGCTTGTACAGAGGCATATAGGCAGTCATTTTTCCCTCGTTCTGTTTGGGGGTGGAACAGGGAGAGAAGATGCTAGTTGTGGTACGAGGTACCCTCCACCACACACCGTATGGTGGATTGCGAAGTACGTATGTAGATGTAGATGTGTGAAACCACAATCCCCGCCACGATGGGGGAAAGAACTGGCCTCATTAATTAGGAACTGTACAGCTAAAATGCCAAAGCAATGGCGTAATAGAACTGAATCAATTGAACCTTTAAAACAGACAAGACAAGAATTAAGTGGTGCATCAGATGCATTTGCAAGCAGAGAAATGAAATTGTAAATGTTTGACCAAAGTACTGTCACATCAATGGCTGCAACATACAGTACACATTTTATAACAAGTAGCTTTTGAATTTGTTTAAATTTAACTAATACCGTATAACACCCGTTTCAAAGAAGAAAGTTTGCTGAACTGTCAGCATACTCTTACGATGAAAACATGAGGTCCCTATACATCTAGTCAGGTCAGATCATTGGCAAATGACTTGAACATTAAGTTACTGGCAGTACTTTCAAGCATCTGTTAATCAAACGCTGCAGATGCCTCCAGTACCAAAGGTAACACAATACAGCCCACCTTAATGTGTGAGGAGTATGCAGATGAGTATGGGAATAATATTTAAGTGGTGGTCTTTTTTATATTAGGTCAACGTGCAGCTTATGATTAAGAGGAGGTGGGCTACACTAGATATTTATTTACGATGGCTATGTTGCTGGAAAACTTAATGAAGATAGGTTTAATAACAATTTAATATAGTTTAAATAATTGAATTTGGCTCTGAGATCTTTTCATGTCACCTGCCACTAACATTATTGATTTACCTATTAAAGGTACATAAATAAGAGATTCACAATAGCAAGTTTTAATGTAGTAGACATACTGCAAAATTTATCAAAGAATAGTTTCCAGAAACAATTTGTTTAGTGAAGTACTTCACTTATGCGTCCACTGACAACTGTTCTGTGCAAATCAGGATATCTAGTTTATTTATCATCTTTATTTTAAATACAATTTCACATGGACATTTCTTCACTTACACTGTGTTATCAAACTGAGTAATACATTGTCTAATTCAGTCTTCAATGATAAAGAAATTTTCAAATTTCTTAGAATCCTGAAGATGAGTCTGTCATCATGATGTGGCGTTTACGTTGAGAGCTTTCAAAAGTGAAGCTTCTTCATACACTTTTGGTTCAATTTAAAAAAGTACAGAGGAAGAAAGTTGTACAGGAAAGGACTAATAACTTAAGATGGTAATTAATAATAGCATACTTCCATGAAGTTATCTTTCTGATACACTGAAATTTAATACCAGTGCTTATTTTATATACTTATTTTAGAGTTTGTATGAACAAAAATAAATTTTCTTATTTTAGCAATAGTGATAAATTGATAAATTTTTTCTAGTTTATTAAAAGGAACAATAGGAAATAATTGCTAACCGTTTATCAAATGACTGTCTTTTGCTAATAACGCAACATCAGCTCTGCTCACTTAAATGAAACTATTTTTTTTTAAACAGTGCAAGGAATAACTGAACTTTTCATCATGAAATTAATACAATGCTGGAAACTTCTGGACTAAATACAAATGATGGATGAGTAAAGACTATCACTCACCAAATTGGGTAGGTTTTAAGCAGTGGACAGGCAAATAAATTAGAACTTAACATGGTAATTAAGCTTACAAGTATATTTCTAAATTAATTCCCTGACTGTGAAGACCTTGATATCTACTGTATTAGGTGTAGATCTATTACCCAATAGCGACATATGAAAATTTGTGCCAGACCAGGATTTGATACCAGATTTCCTGCATAATGCATGCATCATGTTAACTACTTTGGCTATCCATGCACACTGTCCATATTGACCCAAACCTCCATGTCACATTGTCTACATCTTTTATCATAGTCCACTAAATTCATCAGCTAATGCTTACAACATTATTTGGATTTCCGTACCATGGAGAATGAGGACAAAGAATTCAGACCAATGTTATTATCATGACATATGGAGGTTTGGATTTGTTATGGCATAAAGTCAAGCGCCGGCACGCCAGTTGGGAACAAAAGAGAAGAAAAGGTTGTGAGAAGAAGTCAGCCAATCGCACGCCGACCGACCCCCTTCCAGGACAACGCAACAGCAGGGGCCCCTATGTGAATTGGACATGAGTGCTAGTCCTGACTGGTGGTGTCCCACTTGGATTGCAGTGTCAACCATAACAACTTCAATAGCAGTTCAGGACAGACTTTTTTCAGTTAGAGATCAGCAGTCACTGCAAAGACTGGTTATTTCGTGTGTCGCCCTTTGCTTGTGACTCAGCTGTGTAATTGCCAAAGTTCAGTATTGTATTTGATTAGTTGTAATAAAACTCATTAATATGACTTACTTGATTGTTTGTTTAGCGAACTGAGTATGCAGGATTCCTAGACACAACAAGATTGGCGACAAGGCTGGACGAAAGACTGGTGACGAGCTGAACAAATACCAACACGTTTCACACCCAAAGCCGCTAGCTGCCACAGTTTTTTTCTTGTTATGGACTTTTGCGTTTTGCCGGGGCCTTAATTCTACCTTGTCTTTCCTTTCCAGGGGTGTGTTTACACGTTTTAATAGTGTCTCTTATCTTTTTTTCCTATTCAATGTTTTCAAATGGACCGTTGCTATTCACAATATACATAAATGACCTGGTGGATGACATCGGAAGTTCACTGAGGCTTTTTGCAGATGTGCTGTGGTGTATCGAGAGGTTGTAACAATGGAAAATTGTACTGAAATGCAGGAGGATCTGCAGCGAATTGACGCATGGTGCAGGGAATGGCAATTGAATCTCAATGTAGACAAGTGTGATGTGCTGCGAATACACAGAAAGATAGATTCTTTATCATTTAGCTACAAAATAGCAGGTCACCAACTGGAAGCAGTTAATACCATAAATTATCTGGGAGTACGCATTAGGAGTGATTTAAAATGGAATGATCATATAATGTTGATCATCGGTAAAGCAGATGCCAGACTGAGATTCATTGGAAGAATCCTAAGGAAATGCAATCCGAAAACAAAGGAAGTAGGTTACAGTACGCTTGTTCGCCCACTGCTTGAATACTGCTCAGCAGTGTGGGATCCGTACCAGATAGGGTTGATAGAAGATATAGAGAAGATCCAATGGAGAGCAGCGCGCTTCGTTACAGGATCATTTAGTAATCGCGAAAGCGTTACGGAGATGATAGATAAACTCCAGTGGAAGACTCTGCAGGAGAGACGCTCAGTAGCTCGGTACGGGCTTTTGTCAAAGTTTCGAGAACATACCTTCACCGAAGAGTCAAGCAGTATATTGCTCCCTCCTACATATATCTCGCGAAGAGACCATGAGGATAAAATCAGAGAGATTAGAGCCCACACAGAGGCATACTGACAATCCTTCTTTCCACGAACAATACGAGACTGGAATAGAAGGGAGAACCGATAGAGGTACTCAAGGTACCCTCCGCCACACACCGTCAGGTGGCTTGCAGAGTATGGATGTAGATGTAGATGTAGAAATTGGACTGCTGAAGAATGTGGTGGCCAGGTGTATGGGCAGGTCTTGCACCTGCGTTGTCCACAAGGGAATGACCCGTGAAATGCAGGGTTGGAAGTAGAATAGGAATAGGGATGAATAAGGATATTCTGTAGGTTGGATGAGCAGCAGAACACTGCTTTGGGTGATTTGGGAGGGTTTCGGGTAGGCAATCTCTCATCTCACAGCATTACATGAGGCAGACGAAGCCCTGGTGAAAGGTGTGGTTGAGCTTTTCAAGACCAAGCAATAATAGATGATCAGATGAGTACTGGTTGGCGAGCGATTAACATGTTTACTTATATCAGAGAAGGAGATGACATGGGAGATCTATTTATGGATGAGCTGGATGGGATATTGTCTGTCAGTAAAGGCTCTGGTAAAGTTATCCGCATATTTCGACACTCCTGCTTTCCACAGCAGATGTGGTGCCCACAAATGGTGATGCTGTAAGTAAGAGACTTTTTGACATGGACAGGTTACAGCTGTACAGGTATTTTTTGCTGGTGTGCCTGATACGAACACATGTATTTACGGAGCCATCTTATATGTGGAGATTGACATTTAGGAAGGTGGCTTGTTGAGTTGGGAAGGACAAAGTGAAGCAGATTTGTGAGTAGCTGTTCAGGTTATTGAGGAAAGAACAAAGGTTGCTCCTGCCACGAGTACAAATCACAAAAATGTTATCAATGAATATGAACCAGACAAGGGGTTTTGGGTTCTTACTAAATAGCAAGGATTCCTCCAAATAGTCCATAAATAACTTAGCACAGGATGCTGCCATGTGAATACCCATGGCAGTACCATGGATTTGTTTATAGATTTGGCCTTCATCTACATCTACATCCATACTCCGCAAGCCACCTGACGGTGTGTGGCGAAGGGTACCTTGAGTACCTCTATCGGTTCTCCCTTCTATTCCAGTCTTGTATTGTTCGTGGAAAGAAGGATTGTCGGTATGCCTCTGTGTGGGCTCTAATCTCTCTGATTTTATCCTCATGGTCTCTTCGCGAGATATACGTAGGAGGGAGCAATATACTGCTTGACTCTTCGGTGAAGGTATGTTCTCGAAACTTTGACAAAAGTGAAATAATTGTGGATCAGGATGTGGTTGAGCAGGATGATTTGAAAGTAGGTGGTATCAGGAACACACTGGGCAAGGTAGTGTTCCATGCATCCATAGTTACCAAAAGGTTATGGACAACTGTTTGGAAGTGTTTGTCAACAAAGGCAGAGGTTTGTTTTGTGGGAGAACAGTAAGCAACCACAATAGGATGACAAGTAGCGGCACCTATGGGGTTGGATTTGTAGAGTTTGGGAGTAGGTGAAAGGTAGAGTGCAACTGGGGGAATCTGGGGTAGGGGGAGGCAGGAAGGAGGGCACTGGTGTGAAGAGGGAAATGGTTTCAAATGTCAGGTTTTTGTAGGGACCTAAAGCCTTGGGGAGCTGCTGTAACTGATATTGGACTTCTGGGATAGGTTCTTGGTCATAAGGTTTGTATGCAGAAGTGTTGGAAAGTTAGCGATAACCCTCAGTAACAAAGTCACTATAGTTCATAACCACAGCGATGGAGCCTTTGACCATGGAAAGGATGATAAGGTCTGGATTGGTTTTCAGGTTGTGAATAGTTGCATGTTCCATCGGAGTGACATACTCACTGGGAAGGCATTCAGGGAAAGAAGGTGAAGCCAAGTTGAAAGTAAGGAATTCTTGACAGATTAGACTGGCTGGAAAGGGGGAGGAGGAGCGTGTTTGGAAGGAATTTGAAACAGTTTTAAACAAGGTTCTACGTGGGGTTTTGGTTGGCTGTTATCAGTGGGGTGCATGACAAAAAATGTTTCCACTACAGAAAACAAGTAAAGGAAACAAAGTCCTTTACCAGTCCAACATATGTGACCTTAGGTTTCGGTCTACAGTTGAAGCCTTCAGAAAGTACTGGAGCTTCTGCAAGGGTTCAAGTTTTGGCAGAAAGGTTGACAACAGTCTTATAGGATTAGTGTCCAGGAGCAGTGTGTTTCATGGACAATAGAGGAAGTCTTTGGGGGTTTACAGAAGGTGAAGTTATTCAGCAAAGTATGCACTAATGATTTGTTTTTGATGCACAGTTTTTAATCATTATTTACATGATATCATCAGCCAAGTACACTGCAATATTCATAATCAACTAGAACACTTTTTGCATAAAATACTCACGTTTCGCATACAGTACTCTAGCCACAGCATGAAATATTCCTGAATCTTCTTTAAGCTCTAAATCAGCATTTCTGTCACTTGGTTTTCTTCCCAAATGTTTCTCAAATTTCCACAGACCTTTGCGTGGTGCAACAAATTTTGACTCTATATGAAATAAAGAATATCATCATTTGCTATTCACTATTTTAATAAAAAATTAATTAACATTGTGAGCAATGTCATTACAAACATGTAAACAACAGACTTTTATAGTTACAATCACAACAAAAGTGCACTCACCAGGTACATAGAATTTGAGCTCAGAAATTGCTTTCCGAATATTTCCACAAGACATTTCTGTTATGTGAGACACAATAGAAGCATACTTTTCGCATGGTAAGCCTTTCAGTCCTATTACTCTATTCAGAGCCTTTTTTATAGATGCATCTGTAATTCTTTTGAATCTGTAAGTTGATCAATTTCAAGTAATTACTTCTAGCTCATCACTGATATGACTGAAAAAAACCTTACAAGTTATTTGTCTTGAAATTAACTAGTACCAAAAATTACCGAGGATCATATGTATTTTATAATTAAAGAAAAAGAGTATTGATCCTTTAACAATAAATTTTAATACATCTGCAGTTGTCAGCTATTTCCGTGAAAATGCAGACTGGGCATCTCCAGCTATGGTCCCAAAAACTTATCTATGAACACAAGAACCTAGGCACAATTTTCAAGGAAGGCTGTTCATGAACCACAGAAAATACAGAGGATTGAAGACAGAAATCACATACATTAAGATCTAAAGTCCCATAATACATATTAAACAAAATCAGCATAAAAGAACATTACTCTTGAGCAGGGTGTCAAAAGCCTTGCAAACAAGATAATTTACAAGCACAAGATATTTAGTATACAGAACTTCCCAGAGTACACAATTTAAAAAAAGTTAAAACCACACAATCTCTTCCACAGCAATAAACCGTTAATCTCTAATTGCAATGCACACTTCATAACTAAGTGGCATGCACTCTATGAAATGATTTCAGACCTCTATGGACAGCCAATGTCATTCCTAAGAAAGACTATTCAATGTTTGTAAGGAAGAGTCCTGGATGATGGCTGGTGGGCTGTAGTTTGTCTCCTTGTAGTACCCCATCTATGATCTAAAGGATTCATATTCAGAAACATTTCTAGCCTGTCCACAGATGCACACCATCTTTTGCAACAAATTCATCAACAGCAGCAGCTCAATATGAGTCATCGTTTGTAAAGTAGTTGCCTGAGTCAACCATACCTTTGAAAAGTTGTACATGTGATTGCAGTTCCTCAGAAGTGTAGCTCCGAGCATTAAGAGCTCTGGATTGAAGATCGCCAACCACCTCCTACTGAACAGTACTGGTGAGGGCAGAAGAGCATATTTGTGAGACACACAGCAGAGAATAGCCTTGTAGCAGTGCTGAAGTGTGCGCGCTCTGCTCTGTCCTGTGTTCAGAAGACGTAATACTGCTGAAGAAATGAGGTTCTCAATAGCTGAACCCCAGGGGCAGGTGGTCACAGATCTCAACAGTTCAACCCCATTGGTAGGGGGTCACCGATCTCAACATCACATTACTTGAATTAGGCCCCAAAAGGAGGTATGAATGGGGGAGCTATGCAATAAGATGGTTGAAAATGAGTCTCTTGCACACGCAGGCATACGAGTTGGCCTTATGGCAGAACTCTCAGTTCCTCCACATGAATCCTGAATCCATTCAGGTTCGACTGTAGTAAGGAATCCATTTTATCAGTGAAGTTTTTCTATAGCTGACTTTTCTTGCTGCTATGGTTGTAGGTACATGGTAGCTGAGGGTTCAGAGGAGGGACTCATTGGTTCCTCCAATAGACTTCATACTCCATTACCTCAACAGATGGGTCCAGTTTGGTTTCATCTGTCAACACAATTGTTGGATTTTTTTTATTGTTCTGCACTTCCTCTTTTACACCGGGAAACTGGAAGAAGGACAAAGTGTGACAACTGTAGGTTACAGACCAACAGAACTGAGCTTGAAAAAATATGACCCTATGATAAACTATGCTGTCAGCCCACACCACACAGTCACTTTTTGCAGAACAAAGTGACACCAGTTGATATGTGTGTGGATTTTTCTGTTGCCCATATTCTGCAAATTGACATATCCTTGGAAGTGGAAACGGGCTTTATCTGCATATGGAATCTTCCATGGCTATTCACTGCCCACTTCCATGCGAGCAGAAATTCCAGAGCAAACGTTTTCTTGCTGGCAGGTCAGCAGGAAGCAACTCCTGAACATGGGTTATTTTGTACGGACAGCAATGCAGGATGTTTCATAGGGTTTGTGCTCCATGCTTGCAAGTATGTCCAATGTTTGGGCAATTCCCTGTACACTGCATATTTGCACACCACTGCTCAACCCATCCTGCAATGCTGTGACCACATCTTCAGCAGCTGTCAGATCATCTACCTCCTTCCCTCTACCACATTGCACTTCAAAAGAACCTGTCTTTTCAAATTCTGTAATCATTTTCTCCAGATCCTTATCAGACATTGGACCAATGCCTGTTTTCATAACCTCGAATTTCAGGAACTTCTGCAGGACTACTGGCAAACAATCACCATTCTTGTAAAAGTGCTTTACCAGCAGCGAGCGAACCTTCATAAAGAGGGTCATGTTGGGCATCTCGGTCTGAACTGAGGAACAGCTGTGTGCCGCATATCTGTTGGTGTGCATATTCTGATACATACAGTGTCATCCCCCCCCCCCACAATGTTTCTCCCATGTCAATAATATGCTGTTCAAAAATGGTTCAAATGGCTCTGAGCACCATGGGACTTAACTTCTGAGGTCATCATCAGTTGCCTAGAACGTAGAACTGCTTAAACCTAAATAACCTAAGGACATCACACACCCATGCCCAAGGCAGGATTCGAGCCTGCAACCGTAGCAGTCACGCAGTTTCAGACTGTAGCACCTAGAACCGCTCGGCCCACCCGACCGGCTATGCTGCTCAATTTTGACATTATCTGAGCAGTGGTTCTCTTTGTACAGCGTTTTGAAACTGGAGCTTTGACTGTGGACACCCTTTATCTAAGAGACAGCTCCATCTCCAGCTGTCCACAATTCTCATGCAACCACTAGTGCTGAACAGATGTAAGATGAAGTGTTACCATACGAAATGGCAATAAGCTCCTCATTTTGAGAGACAACTTTTTGGGACTGTCTTTGCTCTAAAACAGGGCATAGGACATGGATGATGTAGAATCACAGCTCCATTTTAAATGTGAGCTCATTGAAACCCGGACCCACAGTGGGCTTGAGAAACTAATTCATTCTACTCCCCAGAGGACAGAGCCCGCTTGGAATGCAAAACTAAGGACAGACCAATTAATTTTATTAAATCCTAAAACAGATAGACACAGATACAAATTGCACACAGGGCAAAAGGCAAGATTCACATGATCAGAACCCTGGCCAAGTCATAGAATATAATTAGGTAAGAAACAAAATAGCATTAAAATGGAAGCTGACAAAATGAATGACAATATTTGGAACACAGGTTTCCGAAATTTATTAAGAAACCCATATCGTATTCTGACTGTGATACTAAGATATGTCTCAAAACAACAAATACTGATGAAATACGTACAACTAATCATTAGTAACATTGAAACGCAGCAACAATAAATAGGGAACTCTATTTGGTCACCCATAATAGACAATGTTCCTATTAGTTTCTCCACAGTACACGCCAAATAACATTGCTTGGCCCTCCTTCACAGCCCCTACAGAAACTCTATGCTAGAACAGTGGCTGAGGCCAAATGATTGGAACTTAGTGTAGATCATTCTCATTTTTACATAATGAGGCAGGAAAATTCCTGCATCATTTAATTCAATGCAAGATGGCAGACCACATTTTAAGCTACGATTTGCCATAAAACTAAATATCTGCAAAATGTAGCATAGACTTTACAAACCACAGTAGTGTAACAAGGTTATCACAGTCATAAAAAAAAGTAGACTAAACAGCCATTTACGCAGTGCTAGATGCAAGCTTTTATCTTCACTGATAATCAAAATGTCTTTTGCGTTTTCATGTTCTCATTTAATAGGAAAACTATGTCACTGACATTGAATATAGTAGTCATTCATTTACAAAGGCCAGTTGACAGTAAGTGCCTGGTGTAATTGTGAGCAAATGAAGCCAAAATAAGCTGAAATGTTGCAATGCAGTGGCCTAATGGTTAACCCCTTCAGACTTCCTGCCTCCAATTGTGTACATTAATTTTTACTGTATCTTAGCTGCAACAGAAGTATTTTTCCCAATGGAAACCTGAGGTACATATTTGTGAATGTTCAGCCCATTCATCATGTGCAAGTGCTGCCAACTGTTGGGCATCATTATGAATGTATCAGCAAGTCAATGTAGCAGTGCACAGTAGCTCGTGACAACCAGAATACATGAATGTGATTGGTTCACTGTATTCCACAGTATAATTGAATATTGATATTGTTATTTTGCATGGTAGTTGTTGAATGAGCTTCTTGCTGTTTATTACAACAGAAATATTTTGTAATTAATTATTTTAGTCCACAAAATGAAGCCAAGTGTACAAAGTATGTTCTGGAAATGAGTACATATTTTTGTTTAAATCTTTCACACACATCATTTAAAGTATTCCTAAGACAATTACCACACAAAGAAAAATTTTCCTTCCACCAGAAAAAAATCAGGTCTGAAAGGATTAAGTAACAGACTAAAAATACGTAGGTCTATAGTGCAATCCCCATTTGACACAAAAAAATTTTTTTTCACTCGTCACTTCTGTCACCTCCGTCAATAACTTGCACAGATGAAAAACGTGAAGTGACACTGTCATTTTGAGTCCACATTCAACTATATTAAAAGGTCAGTGAAAAGTAATGCTGATTATGTGTACAATACTACACTGTGATGCTTTAATGAAATGATTGGTAGTTCTAATTTTAAGACAGGTAATGGATAGCTGCGGAGATTTACAGAGGGACATGGAATCATCTTCGAAGTGATTTCAGGTGAAGGAAAATTTGCCCCTTTATATGATGCAGAATGTTGATGAAAAAGCACCATGTGTAAACTGGTGGAAAAACAAAATCCTGAAAACACGTACAATGTAGAGGAGTCAAGATGGTTTTACCAGCTGACGTCAGAGAAGATGATAGCCTTCAGGGGAGAAACATGTAAAGGATAGAAGCAATCTAAAGTGTGCCTAATGGTTCTTCTCTGCAGCAACGTGTCAGGGACACACAAGTTGACACCACTGGTGGTCAGACAACCAACAAATCCCCAATGCTTACATTTTTTAAAGAAGCTTTCCAGGTAAGAGTACATAAATTTTATTTTAGCTTCGTTTAGTTTATAATTTGATTCAGTACTTTTGACTGTAATCTTTTGAGTATGCATGATGAGTACATACAGTACAGCACTCTATCAGATTAATTTTGTATTTTTTCATTATTCTAAATGTGATTTTTTTTAATTAGTCAATTACACGGCAAACCCGAAAAACACGGATGATGTCTGCTCTCTTTAGCGACTGGCTGCTTTCGCTTGATAAAGAGATGGCAAGGAAAAATAAGAAAATTGCATTGCTGGTGGATAATTTTAGTGTGCATAACAACATGCCATCACTGAAGAATATAGAACTATGCTACTTCCCCCCAAACTGTACTTCGATCCTTCAGTCACTAGATATGGGGATAACAGAGAACTTCAAGGCAATATACTGTTCATGTCTAGTTCAAAATGTGATCGCAAACACTGACAGAAAGGTGGACAATCCCTAGAGTTTCACTGTGAAGCAGGCTTATAACATGACTGTTAGTTCCTGGGACAGTGTAGAGCCAAATAGGAGTGTGAACTGCTGGAAAAAATCAAGGATTTCCAAAAGTGAAGACATTGGTGAGGACGTCATGTTGAATGAAAAAATGCAGAATGATTTTCAGTGTGATCTTGTGATGTATTCAGCAGTAACTGGTAAAACTATACACATATCAGTAGTTGAATATGTGTCAGTGGATGATGAGGTGTCTGAAGCATACACTGACAAATCTATCATTGAAGAGTTAAAGGGTAGTTCGCATGCTGAAGATTCTGACAGTAACATTGATGTGGTAAATGTGAGTCCTCCTCCTCTGACAGAGCTAACAGGTCACTTGAAAACTATTCAGCAAGTACCATCTTCAACCCCCCGTATTTCAGTGGAACAATTGATTGCGTTACATGACATAAAGACAACATTTACAAGAGAATCATTAAGAAAAAATAAACAAAAGAAAATAAATGAATTCTCCCATACACAGGAGTAAGATACTCTATTAACAAATGGAAAGAAAAAAATTATTTTATTATTTTTTAATGTTATCAGAAAAGTACTACAGCACTGTATGTACTGATTTTTAAGGTACGGTACTGTAGTAGTCACTATTGACAAAACCTCAATATAACAACAACCGTGCTCTAACAATATCGTTTTCTTGGTCTATCGCAGTTTGACTGTATTACATGGTTATTTCAGCAAGCAGAACAAATTGAAGTTGCCTCATAGGGCAGCAAGCATCTGGCAAGTGAATCCTCAATGTCACTGTATGGCAGTTAATAAGAAATTCACACATATGCTAGTAGAGAAAGGTTGGTACAGTCAAACATTGATTATACTGTCACTTAAAAAATGGTATTAGGGGTAATAATACCACAGATGGCTCCTTGATGATTATAGAAATATATTATTTTGTAAAACTGTCTCCGCATCAACCTACTGACAAAACTAAGAGAAAAACCAAATAATACACACCTTTCTTAACAGCAAAAAAAGTTAAATACACTCTACAGCTTTCCTGTTTTAACTGACATGGAGTTTTGTAAAGCTATCAGACCAACACTCATCAAAAAAAAAGTTAAGCATATTTCCAAAGTACCCACCAATGGACGTTCCTTTTGTGCTTATGTAGGAAGGTGGTTGTGTTCATAATGCAAACACGTTCATCATTGCCACTCTGCCTCATCAGGGGCCGTGCAATCATGGCTTGTAAACAAACGCAGTACACCAAAAATGAGTTCTTGAGAATGCACAGTTGTCCGTGTGCCTAGTAGTGCAGCACAATGCCTCTGAACAGGCTCTCTATGGCAGACCATATCAAAATCATCACACTGATGGGATAAAATATGAGACAATTTGACATTGCGAATATTGTTCATACTAATCGAAGTGTTGTCTCCAGACCGTGGAAAAAGTTCCAGCAAACACATTCAATAGGAGACTGACATCACGAAGGCATCCACACCAAACTACAGCAGCTCAGGGCTAGTATGTAATGATATCTGCATGGAGACACCCTACAAAGACAGTGATTAATCTGCGCCATGAGCTTCGAGAAGCCACAGGGGTTACCGTAAGTACCCAAACTGTGTGCAACAGACTTCATGACGGGGGTTGTACATCCAAAGACCTCTCAGGACCCCATCACTCCATCCACATCACAGAGGTGCTCATGTAAGATGGACTGGAGCACATGAACGTTGGACATGAGATCAATGAACCAAAACACTGTTCACAGATGAAGTGCAGATAGGCTTGCAACCTAACGACAACTCTGTTCGGATATGGAGGCAAACAGGGGAACGCAATCATCCCTCAATGACTGTGGAGTGTCACCGACAATCCGGTGGCTCAATCATATTCTGGGCAGGAATCATGTATAGCTGCCATGCACCACTCATTCCAACTGAAGGCAACATGACTGGTGCAGTATATGAAAACAACATCTTCTGACCCATAGTCAGCAGTTTTGCAGAGACTGTTTGGGAAGGATTCACTCTACAGGATAACAATGCTCCACCTCATCTTGCTCGCAGTGATGATGATGTTTGGTTTGTGGGGCGCTCAACTGCACAGTCATCAGCACCCATACAAAGTCCCAACTTTTACACAGTCCAATTTTGATGAAAGTATGAGGACAGCACAAACACCCAGTCCTCGGGCAGAGAAAATCCCCAACTCAGCCAGGAATCGAACCAGGGGCCCTATGATCCAGAGGTAGCAACACTAGTCACTAGACCACGAGTTGCACTGACAAGATATGGGATCTGAAGAATGGATTGGCCAACATGCTCACTGGATATGAATTGTATAGAGCATGTGTGGAGTTCGCTCAAAAGAGATTTCTACAGGAGCACCCTCCATTAACAACCGAAGCACTCAGAAATGCTGTCATTGAGGAGTGGGACAATATGTCTCAAGGGGCCTGCAATGAGTTGGCACTGAACATGTCCCGTCACACTCAAGAGTGCCTGAGGGTTCTACATCTACATCTACATCTACATCCATACTCCGCAATCCACCATACAGTGTATGGCGGAGGGTACCTCGTATCTCTCCCTGTTCCACTCCCAAACAGAACGAGGGGAAAATGACTGCCTATATGCCTCTGGACGAGCCCTAATCTCTCTTATCTTATCTTTGTGGTCTTTCCGCGAAATGTAAGTTGGCGGCAGTAAAATTGTACTGCAGTCAGGCTCAAATGCTGGTTCTCTAAATTTCCTCAGTGGCGATTCACGAAAAGAACGCCTCCTTTCCTCTACAGACTCCCACCCGAGTTCCTGAAGCATTTCCGTAACACTGGCGTGATGATCAACCCTACCAGTAACAAATCTAGCAGCCTGCCTCTGAATTGCTTCTTGTCTTCCCTCAATCCGACCTGATAGGGATCCCAAATGCTTGAGCAGTACTCAAGAATAGGTCATATTAGTGTTTTATAAGCAGTCTCCTTTACAGATGAACCACATCTTCCCAAAATTCTACCAATGAACTGAAGACGACTATCTGCCTTCCCCACAACTGCCGTTACATGCTTGTCCCACTTCATATCGCTCTGCAATGTTACGCCCAAATATTTAATCGACGTGACTGTGTCAAGCGCTACACTACTAATGGAGTATTCAAACATTACGGGATTCTTTTTCCTATTCGTCTGCATTAATTTACATTTATCTATATTTATAGTTAGCTGCCATTCTTTACACCAATCACAAATCCTGTCCAAGTTATCTTGTATCCTCCTACAGTCACTCAACGACGACACCTTCCCGTACACCACAGCATCATCGGCAAACAGCCGCACATTGCTATCCACCCTATCCAAAAGATCATTTATGTAGATAGAAAACAACAGTGGACCTACCACACTTCCCTGGGGCACTCCAGATGATACCCTCACCTCTGATGAACACTCACCATCAAGGACAACGTACTGGGTTCTATTACTTAAGAAGTCTTCGAGCCACTAACATATTTGGGAACCAATCCCATATGCTCATGCCTTAGTTAGGAGTCTGCAGTGGGGCACCGAGTGAAACGCTTTCCGGAAGTCAAGGAATATGGCATCCGTCTGATACCCTTCATCCATGGTTTGCAAGATATCAAGTGAAAAAAGGGCGAGTTGCGTTTTGCAGGAGCAATGCTTTCTAAGGCCGTGCTGATGCATCAACAGCAACTTCTCCTTCTCAAGGAAATTCATTATATTCGAACTGAGAATATGCTCGAAAATCCTGCAAAAAACCGATGTTAAGGATATTGGTCTGTAATTTTGGGGATCTGACCTCCTACCCTTGTTATATACGGGCGTCACCTGCGCTTTTTTCCAGTCACTTGGGACTTTACATTGGGCAAGAGATTCGCGATAAATGCAAGCTAAGTAAGGAGCCAATGCAGTAGAGCACTCTCTGTAAAACCAAATTGGAATCCCATCAGGACCTGGCGATTTACTTATTTTCAACCCATTCAGCTGCTTCACAACCCCAGGGATGTCTATCACTATGTCCTCCATACGAAAATCTGTACAAGACTCAAATGGTGGTATGTTTGTACGATCCTCCTGCAAGAAACATTTCTCAAATGCTAAATTTAAAATTGCAGCTTTCATTTTGCTGTCTTCCGTTGGCAGGCCAGACTGATCAGTGAGTGACTGGATGGAAGCCTTAGACCCACTTACCGATTTTATGTAAGACCAGAATTTCCTTGGGCTTTCAGCAAGATCTTTTGCTAAGGTATGATGGTGGTAGTGGTTGTATGCTTCACGCATCGCTCTTTTTACAGCAGCATGAATCTCTACTAACTTTTGGCTGTCCTTATTCTCCCGACCTTTCTCGTACCGCGAGTGCAACTGTCTTTGCTTCCTGAGCATTCTCCGAATTGCGCTGTTAAACCACGGTGGATCTTTTCCGTCCGTAACCCACTTTTTCGGCACATACGTGTCCAATGTGTGATTTACAATGTGTTTAAAATTTTCCCATAATTCTTCCACATACATCATACCGGAAGTAAATGAAGTCAATTCATTTACTACGTGGCATGCTAACAAATGCTTATCTGCTCTTTCTAGTAAGAACACTCTCCTAGCCTTCTTGGCCGACTTTTTAACTTTCGTACCCAAAGTTGTAATGACAACATCATGATCACTAATCCCTGTCTCAACATTGACACCGTTGTGGAGGGCCTAAACCATTTTATGTTCTTTGATGCTGTGGGACACTGCAACTTTTTTTTCCAAATAATGTTCCTTTTTCATTTCATAATCTGTTCAAAGAGAACATATAGCATAGCTTTCCTTTACATAATAGTCTGTATTATCGAAAAATACAGTATAATACATCTATCTTTTTTCATTATTGAGAACCAATTACCTGCTTAACTTTTTTTGATGGGTGTAGATTCAGCCACGAAACACAATCATGGGAAAAAAATCATTTTTAAGTGCCAGTAAAAGAAGATTATGTCACTAGTATCAAGCATTACAGAACTATAAAATTACAACAAGCATGGCTACAGACTAAAACATATCAAGAAAATAGCTAATTTGACATTATATATGAAAACTGTTTCAGTGTCTGGGACGTATATCATTTGTTGCCCAGCACTCAGTATTACCTAATATATATTTGTTTTTTATGTCACTAGTATCATTATTTAATTTTTATATAGACTACAGTTTACTCACACTATTACATCCATATCCAATAACTTCTGAGCCTCAGCATTAAATACCGAGTATCGATCTGTATGTGAAATTATTATAACAAGTGGGCATTTTCCTGTGGTTGAATAATTGCTGGAAAGAAGAATAATAAGATGACATATACATCTGTGCGTTTTCCCTATATTGTTCTAAACTTAAGTTGAAACTATTTAAAATCATAAACAGGAAGGTCATCATGTTAACACTGATAGAAAAATGTATCAATAATGAGTCTCAACCTAGCTCTGCAAATACAGTATACACAAATACAAGATTAACAAAATAACTTTTCACATTTAATCGCCTATTGGTTTACACACGTCAACAACAGGAATGAGGCACAAACCAATGAAATATGGCATTGTTCTGTTAATTTTTTTTGTTAATTAAAAGTTGTAAAATGAGAGAAAATTAGTATGAAGTTAAGAGTGTTAGGTATATAATTCATAAATGTCAACCAGACCAGTTAGAGAAATACAATGCTGACAAACCATGTGAATTTTATAATGAGAAAAACTATACTTTAAGACCGACTTCTCTATGAAATTATCTTACAGGACACCAAAGCAGCAAAGTGCTGAGTACTGATCATCTATGCTTGATCTACATCGGAAGGTTTCAAACTGATTACATAATGGTAAGACAGATACAGAGTGGCGCACATAAAGCCAGCCCCTGCGCTGAAAGGAATATGAATGAAGAAAATCAACGTACATCATCGCTTTCTTACATTTTTATTGTACACTTTCATTAATAACTATGTAACTAACAGTTTAAGTAACAGATTTACTTTTATTAGTTTAATAAGGATACTTTAAAAAGGAATTTAAAGTCTGTGTTCAAAATGTTCTCTGCCAACATCCAACCAAAATTGTGCACATCGAAGCATGTTAAGGAAAACAGTACTCTTTGAGGAATGTTCGAAATTTCTTCACATATGTTATTTTTTAATGTGTCAAGTGCTCTGGGATTGTTGTGATAGACTCTAGGCTTTAGAAATCCCCAGAGGTAAAAGTCACACAGTGACAAGTCAGGAGAGCGGGGTGGCCACAAGCCCTTACTAATGGTCCTCTCTTCTGTAAAATCAGTATGTATACGAGCTAAGGACAAATCCCATATGAGAAGTTGCCCCATCTTGCTGGAAATATGCACAACATTTTCCGTTTGGAATTAACAGAGCCGAAAATTCATTGTAGAGTTGCAAGTAAATACACTCCTGGAAATGGAAAAAAGAACACATTGACACCGGTGTGTCAGACCCACCATACTTGCTCCGGACACTGCGAGAGGGCTGTACAAGCAATGATCACACGCACGGCACAGCGGACACACCAGGAACCGCGGTGTTGGCCGTCGAATGGCGCTAGCTGCGCAGCATTTGTGCACCGCCGCCGTCAGTGTCAGCCAGTTTGCCGTGGCATATGGAGCTCCATCGCAGTCTTTAACACTGGTAGCATGCCGCGACAGCGTGGACGTGAACTGTATGTGCAGTTGACGGACTTTGAGCGAGGGCGTATAGTGGACATGCGGGAGGCCGGGTGGACGTACCGCCGAATTGCTCAACACGTGGGGCATGAGGTCTCCACAGTACATCGATGTTGTCGCCAGTGGTCGGCGGAAGGTGCACGTGCCTGTCGACCTGGGACCGGACCGCAGCGATGCACGGATGCACGCCAAGATCCTACGCAGTGCCGTAGGGGACCGCACCGCCACTTCCCAGCAAATTAGGGACACTGTTGCTCCTGGGGTATCGGCGAGGACCATTCGCAACCGTCTCCATGAAGCTGGGCTACGGTCTCGCACACCGTTAGGCCGTCTTCCGCTCACGCCCCAACATCGTGCAGCCCGCCTCCAGTGGTGTCGCGACAGGCTTGAATGGAGGGACGAATGGAGACGTGTCGTCTTCAGCGATGAGAGTCGCTTCTGCCTTGGTGCCAATGATGGTCGTATGCGTGTTTGGCGCCGTGCAGGTGAGCGCCACAATCAGGACTGCATACGACCGAGGCACACAGGGCCAACACCCGGCATCATGGTGTGGGGAGCGATCTCCTACACTGGCCGTACACCACTGGTGATCGTCGAGGGGACACTGAATAGTGCACGGTACATCCAAACCGTCATCGAACCCATCGTTCTACCATTCCTAGACCGGCAAGGGAACTTGCTGTTCCAACAGGACAATGCACGTCCGCATGTATCCCGTGCCACCCAACGTGCTCTAGAAGGTGTAAGTCAACTACCCTGGCCAGCAAGATCTCCGGATCTATCCCCCATTGAGCATGTTTGGGACTGGATGAAGCGTCGTCTCACGCGGTCTGCATGTCCAGCACGAACGCTGGTCCAACTGAGGCGCCAGGTGGAAATGGCATGGCAAGCCGTTCCACAGGACTACATCCAGCATCTCTACGATCGTCTCCATGGGAGAATAGCAGCCTGCATTGCTGCGAAAGGTGGGTATACACTGTACTAGTGCCGACATTGTGCATGCTCTGTTGCCTGTGTCTATGTGCCTGTGGTTCTGTCAGTGTGATCATGTGATGTAACTGACCCCAGGAATGTGTCAATAAAGTTTCCCCTTCCTGGGACAATGAATTCACGGTGTTCTTATTTCAATTTCCAGGAGTGTGCTGGCAGTTTCGTTGAAGAACAATGGCCTGATAATTCTGTTTACCAGATACAGTACACCATACACCTATTTTTAAATCGTATAATAGCTTTTGCAGTATTCCATGGGGATTCTCTGTAGCCCAGTGTCTTGTGTTTTGTGAATTAACGTAACCCGACAGATGAAACCAAGCTTCATCCGTCGAAAAAAGGAGGAACGGATCAAGATGTCCGACCACAACATTTCCCAGCAATTACAATAATGTGTATGCTTACCCTCATCCACTTCTTTTATTTGCTGAACGCCACTCATACAGTAAGGTTTCATTTTTAAGCCATGAAGGATGCGTTGACATGACCTGTGAGATATTCCACATTGCTGTGATAATTGTCATGTTGACTTGTAGGGACTTCTTTCAAAGTGTGCAGTCATGTCTGCCACAACTTCAGGTGTACGTACAGTCTGTGCCTTATTTCTCTTTGAATTGACAACACTGCCTGTCGAACACCACATTCTCACTAGATCCTGAATCGTTGATTTTGCAGGAATATTACTTTCTGAAAACTTTTCATGAAAAGTGTCATGAACAACTTTAAAGGATTCAGACCGCACATATTCTTCAACAATGAACACACGTTCTTCAATGGAATAAGGCATGACAATGAAGTACACAGTTTATAATGACTACTTTCCGTATGAACTACTCACATGCTACTGCTGTTGGAAGGTGGCACAGAAACTGACAAGCTAGTAATGCTACTCATGCGTGTTCGCATTCCGGTTCAGGCCGGTTTTATGTGCGCCACTCTGTATTTCAGAACCAGATTTTAAATTATAAGACATTTCCAAGGGCAGATGTGAACTTTGACAACAATTAATTGGTTATGAACTGTAGATTAAAACTGAACAAATTTGAGGTCAAATATAAGGTTTAAGAAGCATATTTCACTAGGGGAAAGATAGATACTGCCTACAGTGAAATAAGAGAGACCTTTAGAGAAAAAAGAAGCAGCTGTATGAATATCATGAGTTATGATGGAAAACCTGAACTAAACAAAGAAGGGAAATCTGAGGGGTGAAAGGGGGTATAGAGTGGGTGTGTACAAGGGAGATGAACTTGAAAACAATATTATAGAAAGGGAAGATAATGTAGATAAAGATGAGACGGGAGATATGATACTGCAAGAAGGATATGACAGAGCACTGAAAGACCTGGGCACCTTTATGATCATTTACATGCAAGAATACACACCTGCATTGTCACCATAGGGGGTGTACGCTGCTTACTGATGCAAGTGTTTGGGCACTCCATACTGTGACATGCAAGTTTCATTTGGTCTGAATTTTTTATATACGCCCGCAACAACCATCTACCTGTCACATCACTTGTCAATAAACTGACCTTGTCCTTCTTGTGGACGTTGCATTTTTTTCCAGCAGTGTATTTTCATAAACCCAAACTGAAGCTAATATGTATGTTGAAAATATTACTTACTGAATCACAGTAGTTAAGTCACCCTTCGCACTAAGCACAGAAAGGGGAAGGTCTTCAACAACAATCAGTTTTTTTGAGCTCGAGTATCTTCCAGCACGACAAAGAAAGGTCTTTAAGTTATTCACATCAAACTGTGGAGTATATCCTAGACAAGAAACAACATAATTTTTCCAAAAGTCTATGATTAAACAAGATAAAATGAGACTTACTACAATATTCTAAATGTTTACTTTAATTAGCACAGTATTCTTCACCTTGTAAGAAACTGTAGAAAAAAGCCACAGAATGATGAAATATGATGTTATACATGCCCTAAATATCATTTAGAATACTTGTGAGAGACAGAAAGAAAGAGCTAGAGAGAATTTTACCATCTACTCCTGGAATGAAGTCTGGTTCTGACCATTCCACTATTTCCATCTGTTTTTCTTTTGCTAAAACCTTCACAGCTGCCGTCTTGCCACAGCCGTCCGGCCCAAGGAGCAGCAATATTCGGTTCTTCTGCAAATGTATTATGATTGTTCTAAAAATTTATTTTGCCAACTTTCACATTTAGACAAACAAACTTAAACATGACCGTTCTATGTTTTCTAAGCAATAGCGAATACGTGTGTTTGATACTGTGTTCTAAATTTGTGTATTAACTCTCAAATTGAAACATGTACAAAATTTTGAGCATCAGCTTGATCAATGAGCATCTGCACAAAATAAACTTACTGCAAAAAGTTAACAACATAAAAGCAACCACAGAAAGACCTCAGGAAAAAGCTTTATTTAATAAGTATGACATATTGCATAAAAGAAGCATGTCTGAAAAATTCTGCAGGCAAGAACTACACTGCTAGCCATTAAAACTGCAACTCCAGGGAAGAGAGAAAACATACAGAAATTTTATTTATTGTGTGTATTCAAGTACAGTAAAAAGAATACACTATTAAATTTGTAGGTGATTTGGGGATATACATGGTGCACGCTTTGGTACACAGAGCTGCGACCTCTCTAACAAACAAACTGTTCTAACCCAGCTGGGCATGAAGTCGAAATGATCGCAGATGACAGATACGGGTACATGATGCTGCTTCAACACTATGTAAGAGTTCATCACTCACTCATAGTAGTCAGAGAGTGGTGGCATGTCAGTCTCCTGGCAACCCAAAACTAGAAGTTTCCAATGAGTGGGAGGTCTGCAGAACATGCAGGGCAGGGCAAGAGATGAATACACTCTGTATCAAGGTAGGTCAGGACAGTGTGGAAAATATTCTGTCCAAATTATCAGCTATGTGAACTGTGTTGTGTCCAAATGGCACTCCATATTATCACTCTGGGTGCTGGGTCCATATGATGATAAAAGCAATGGGGCAGTGTTTGTTTTCCTCTGAGACTCCACACACAAATACGACCACTGTAATGCTGTAAGCACAACCGGAACTAGTCTGAAAGGATTACATAGTGGCACTTCTGTGTTCAGCTTTGTCCTTGGACAAAGTACTGTCTGTGCAGTTCTCTCTGCTACCACACCAAGGGAAGGCGCAACACTGATCGTATTGCTAACAGTCCATGGTGTTTCAGATAACACACTGTCCATGTGGATAAGTGTCTTGCTGCAAACAAGTTCATTCTGTGACTCAAGGTATGTGATATGACTGAACAATCCTGCACAGCTGAATGTCCTCTCAGATGACAGTCTCATGGTGCTACTGTGATCCTGCATGGCATCAAGAATGAAACTTCGGAGCCCACCAAACCTGTATCTGTACGGCATTCACAAGACCCCATCAACCTGAGAAGCAACATTGCAAACTGCAGTCTTGAAAGGCCACAATCTTGCTACTACTGAATTCCGACATGTATTTGAAGACGTTTCTCAAACAAGACATACCACAATCTTTTAACAAATGAACAACAATGAAGTGTGATTTCTGAATGATAAACTGGCTGAGTCTTCTTTCCTTATATACATAATGTTGATGGCATTTCTCCTGCCTACACTGTACAGTTATGTTCAAATGCAAATCATTTGCATCCTAACCCGTACAGTCCATTTGGTCATCTAGGGGCTGGACCATCAAGGTATATAAATAAATCTGCTTTGTAAATATCCTCACATTTAGTACACTTCATGCCAATTTGATGATTGCTGTATGCCATCTTCATGGTGTTACTATTTTAATGGCCAGTAGTATACATTTATCATTGCATAGCATAGCATGGTATTGGCACTGACCACGAACTTCACCTAGTTTGCTTTCACAATACATAAAACATACGTAATACATTGTCCATAACTGAAAAAACACTCATTACAATTTGATTACATGTTTGGCAATCTCTAATTGGAAACAGCCACAATGGTTAAATATCTAGAAGCATACATCTTGAGTAATGACACACAAAACCAGTTTTCAGAAAGACAACCCATACAGGTTCATTGGCAGAAGGAACTATAATTTACCCATAAAGCAAGTGGCCTATAAAATCTTCATAAGGCATTTTCTAGTAGTGCTTATAAGTCTGGGTTAATTTAAAAGTTACACTAATGGAGGACATACATCTCATAAAGATGAGCAGTTTGTTTGGGCATGAAGTCATTTAGTAAGTTGATGAACCGCAAAGATGGTGGCCAAGTTGAAAGTGTATAATGTGCCTCCACAAAAAAAATGTAAATTTTGGTAGTAAAAGAAAAACGTGTGCAAGTTGTGAGACTGAAATACAGAAGCTTAACGAACAGATATCCAGTCTACAGTTTACAATAGACACTCAAAAGGTGGAAATAAGTAAACTACAATCTGAAAAACGTGAGAAATAGGCAAACCGTTGCTCGTTGTAAGTAGGTCAAACAGTGAAAATACTGCGTCAGGAGATATTCTAAAAACTCCGAAACTAAGTGCGCACACCTACACTACCACAGACTTCAATGCAACAAAGGAAACTACGTTAAAAAACATATCTCCAGCAAAACTGCAAACTGAAGAACATTTAGAATACGTGTGGCAAAAAAACAATACTAGTCAGGTGAGAAGAAGAATCTTAAATCCTCCGGTTACAAAAAGTGTGAAACACAAAACAATCTGTGTGTTAGGTGATAGTCACGGCTGTGAAATTTCCGCAATGTTGATGAGAACATTTAGTTTCAAGGCATCTGGTTTCATAAAGCCAGGGGCTCCATTGAGTGAAATAACGGACCTAACAACATCAACTGACGTAGCTAGTTTGAATCAAGACGATTTCGCCGTGTTAATAGGAGGATCAAATGACGTCTATAGAAACGAGACACACAAGGTGATTACAGAAATGAGGAAATGTTTAAATAATTTAACCCACACAAATGTACTCATTGTGAACATCCCGCATCGCCATGATTTACCACCCTGGTCATGTGTGAACCGCGAAATTAATGTTGCAAACAAGTGTATCACTGAAAGATGCACTAACTTTAAGAATGTCGATATTGTAGACATAAACAGATTGGAGCGAAGGTTCCATACAGTCTATGGACTTCATTTAAATACGCCAGGAAAGAAATTACTAGCCGGAAAAGTATGTACTCGCATTTCGAAGAAGAGAGAAGAAAAAAGTGTAAGTGACAACCAAACGGAGATTAAGAAGTGCTGTAGACGAGTTCCAAGCTGTGCCATTGGCCAGACGCAAATTACCAAGTTGTTTAAACCGATTAGGCAAGAAACAATCAATCAAGTCGTCAGCCAAACGAAAATTACAAAATGGTTTAAACCGAAGAGGACAGATGTGGATGAAGCAAAACTTATACAAGCTCCAGAAGTTAACTCACCTGCTGATTGCCACCAGCGAACAGACGCCACACACAAGAAAGATACAGAAAAATTTTTAGGCCGTTTCAACTAAAGTTACTAAGTACCCAGATTTTGCTATACTACACCATAACGTTCAGTCACTCACAAATAAAATTTCCATGTTGCAAACACTACTCCAGTATGCACTGCATATAGACATAATTTGCATTATTGAACATTGGCTACGAAATGGCAAAGTAAAATTAACCTCAATCTCAGGATATAGATTAGCAAGTCATTTTAGCCGAGAGTTTTCCAAACATGGTGGCTCTGCTATCTTTGTGAGTAAAGTTCTGTGATGTCAGTAAAAGTTATATTGACTCAACTGAAAAAGACTTTGAACTTTCCATTACCAAACTGCCAGAGTTTAATTTCATAGTTATTAACATATATAGAGCACCAAGTGTCAGTCTTCATGAATAAACTAGAGGTTCTGCTGAACAGGGTCAGTACACTAAATATGAAGATAGTGCTTTGTGGGGATTTCAATGTTGATTTTTTAAAAGACAGCAGCAGCAGAGATGCTTTGATAAATATGACCAACACATTCAATATGATCCCCACAATACACTGTCCAACAAGATTAACAGAATGCACAGATTCCATTATTGACCAAATATTCATCTCAGAAACAACTTACAGATTCACAAGCAGAGTATTGAGCATGGGTTATAGTGATCATGAGAAACAGCTGCTGTGTATAGAAATGCCAACAAGTAGTAGCAGTTCCAGAAAAGTAGTTGAAAAAAGAACCTTTTCTGAGGATAACATTAGAATTTTTAATCTCTTACTGGCGAAGGAAAACTGGGAAAGCATCGCCACTCAGAACAATGTTGACAGCATGTACATGAGTTTTCAGAGCATCTTTCTTCACTATTTTAATGTAGCATTTCCAAAAGTAGTAAAAACAGTAAAACCTAACAATAATAAGTATTGGGTAACTAAAGGCATAAAAATTTCCAGTGAGAGAAACAGATTTCTGCAGTACTCTTGTAAGAAATATAGAGTAACCCAAGAATTTGCAGATTATTCAAAAGCCTACAAAAGAATCTATGGTAGAGTAGTCAAAGAGGCAAAAATTATGTGGAATGACAATTTGATAAGAAACTCATCTAACAAAATGAGATATACATGGAGAGTTATAAAGAAAGAAACTTGTAGTTCAGTGCCAAAGAAAAAGAATGTATCATTAACACTAGAAGGCTCAAAAGTCACAGACCCAAATTCAGTTGTGGAAAAATTCAATGAATACTTCACCTCACTAGCTGAAGACCTCATTCAAGTACACTGTCAAGGACCAGTCCCAAGTTTCTCCAGCAAGTCAGTGATCTCAACTGCTTCTATGTATATGTATGAAACAAACCCCAATGAAATTATAAGTAAAATTAAATCATTAAGCGATAAAATGTCAAGTGGTCTTGATGAAGTACCTGATTTCATATTAAAAGCATGCGCTCACTACATAGCAAACCCCTTGGCAAAAATTTTCAACCTCTCTTTAAAAACTGGTGTATTCCCAAATATTTTTAAAATAGCAAAAGTTTCACCACTGCTAAAAAAAAGGTTCTTCTGAAAAAATATCAAACTACCGACCCATGTCACAGTTGAATTCCTTCTCAAAAATTCTAGAAAAACTCTTCTATGACAGGCTTTTAAGTTTCATAAATAAATATGCACCTCTTACAGTACAACAACATGGTTTTAGAAAGTCTAAATCTACACAGACAGCAATTTTTGAATTCTTAGACTGCATTTTAAAATCCCTTGATCAACATAAATTAGCTGCAGGTATTTTTCTAGATCTATCAAAAGCCATCGACGTCCTGGACCATAACATTCTGCTCGAAAAATTAGAATGACGAGGAGTAAGAGGTGTAGCACATAGCTGGTTGTGTTCATACCTAAAAAACTGCAGGCAGAAAGTATCACTTCAGTATGAATTCAACAAAATGAGTAAAACAAGAAACAACTCCTTTCCTTCTAGGGAATTACCAATAAAATATGGTGTACCACAGGGCTCAATCTTAGGTCCACTACTCTTTTTGATTTATGTGGATGACTTAGTTGAATATATGAGTCCCACAAGAACTATCCTGTTTGCCGATGACACCAGCATATTGCTCACTGGATCCAGTCCAGAAACTTTGCGGTCCACAGCAGAAAGTTCTATGAAAATACTTTCTGAGTGGTTCACAAAAAACAAACTCACTATAAATACTGAAAAAACTGTGTGTCGATTTTCATTTAATTCCTCCAATTAATCAAGTATCTATTCAAGCCCAATTAAAAAATGATCCCCTAGAAAATGTAAGTGTCATAAAATTCTTGGGTCTTTGGATTCAGCAAGACTTAAAGTGGGACACACATATAAATAACTTGTGTAGAAAACTATCATCTGTGTGCTATGGCTTAAGAATTTTAAAGGCTACAACAAGCAAAACAACAGTACTGCAGGCATACTATGCACAGTTCTACTCACTAATCCGATATGGGATCATTTTCTGGGGATACTCAACTTACAGTGTAAAGGTTAGAATGCAAAAAAGAGCTTTAAGAATAATTTGTGGTCTTAAAAATCCCACTTTACTGAGCTTGGTGTTCTAAATGTTCCAAGTTTATTCATTTATGAAACTATCTTGTTCACTAGGGACTATCTCCTGAAAACAGGCAAACTGCTACAGAACAAAAGTGTACACAACTATAGTACCAGAAGGAAATCAAATATACATCAAAAATATCACAGAACAACCACCTATCAGAGGAGCATAGTTAACATTGGTGTAATACTATACAATAAGATACCAGAGGAAATAAAAAATACTACTCATCCAATATTTAAAGCTAAACTAAAGGCATTTCTAACAAAGCACTGTTTCTATTCTGTCAGAGAATTTCTGAATACGTAACAAAATTAATTGTAGTAGGTACCTAATTTTAATTGCTAATACTATGTATTATTGTAACTTATCTTTGACCTGTCCAACATCAATTGTACAATTTGTGCTATATGATAAAACTGGACCAATAAAAAATCAAATCAAATTGAATATTAACAAACTCCAGATGGATGGAACACAGTGAAAGAGAAACTGGCAGAATAATATAATGTGTGTTACACATAAATGAAAGAGGTATGGACATGAGAAATGCTCTATTATGTGAGGTGAGCCATATGTAGTCCAAGGAGTAAAAAAACACCACCACCACCACCTCAATAACAACTTTTTATTATATCAGTTTAACCTAAATTGAACATCTGATGGCACTAAAGACCTTTTTGTATTAGTTTTCATGTCTATGGAAGCACATAAAATCCAAAGGAATCATTAGGGACTGTGTCTTCTTCAGTTTAGCAAAGTATCCAAAATTGGGTGCCAACAACTGTAAACATAGAAGTTAGAAATACTGTGGAACTGTGAAACTGAACAGACAAAAGGTTATCAGGTTACCCAAATATTAAATGATATGGCACTATTATGAAAGTTACAGATTTACATATGAAAGACAAACTTTGGAAAAATTATATATCTTGATGGCAAACAGTAACTGCAGACAGAAGTGAGTGCCACAATATTTCCCCAAACATAAAACAAGGCAATACAGTAACAAAGTCGTTTCAGCAAAACAATGCAATGTGAAAAGGCATCATGTAAGTATGCGAACAGAAAATCATTTAATGAAGTGTACATACATACCTATCATCCAACAATTCTCACACTTTATGTATTAATAACATTACCTTGGATGATATTTCTATTGCATAAAACCATTGTTGGAGAGGTTCCAATCTTTTCTTTGATAATGCTAAATCTTTCTCGCATACAGGATCAAAGCTTTTTTCAACTGTGACAAACTCAATTTTCTTATTTCGAAGTGGCAGTTTTTGGGTTGAATTTCTACTATTCCCAGTCTGCTCAGATAACTTTAACTGTTCTGCTGGATTATTCTTGCTGTAACTTGATTGTTCATCATTCTTTTTTGTCGGGTGTGTGTCTACACAATCTTCAGAAAATGCGGATGTGGCCCATCTCACCTGAAAGATAAGGTTCACTCACAAAAAAATCAATATTCACTACAATTCTGTAACTGAAAATAAATCTGAAAGAGAACGAGAATTACTTAAACTTAATATTCTGGAAGCTTTTCATGAGTGTGTTATCTGTTCTATAGATTAGTGGTTTGTCTTCCTTACAAATTTAACTGTCCTCACCTGTCATATTTATTAAAAAATCAAGTAATGCTCAGGCATTAGATAATGAGGCATTTACCAGCAACATCTGATCACCATATCGCAGGATACAGGAAACTTCCAATAGATAATTTTAGTGTATTTCACAGTGTTCACATTAGCATAAAATTGAAAACTTCCATAGAGTGTAAGTAAACAGTTTCACAATTTATAAAAACTACGAACTTTCGTTTTGCTTCCAGTACGCTACTGTAGTTGTGGACAAGGGTCCAATGGTGAGGACACTCCAGGAACTGCTCATTGGCAGAAGAGTGTTTCTAGGTTTTACAATAAGGACAGTTATCAGAGCCATATATTCCATTAATTTAACTTTTTCACTTCTTCCTTTCTTTCTTAAATTAGTATTACCTGACACCTAACTGAAGATTCATTAAAAGCAAAGACAGATTTGATGAGAAAAAGTAGAGAATAAACTGTGGCACTCAATGAATAAAACCATCATGAGACTCGTATAGACTTACTCCTGCACATCACAAAAAACCTAGTCAGGTGATCAGACTGGAATTTGAGCTGGCAGATATCAACCACAGTGGCAGCACTGTACTGTTACCTCAACTGACGACATTTGTAGAGGAGAATCTGTATAAATGAACTGGGAGAGAGTGGGGCAGGAGAAAAGGGGGGGAGGTGTTTGGTCATAAGGAAAACCAATCCTGCATCAAAATTTCACTCTCATCACTGAAATACCAACCATTTACACATTACTACTAGGATTTATTTGGAATCTGAAACATGGCTATTTAAAATAAGTGCTGAAGGTTCTAGGTAAAACATAATTACTACAAAATAAAATTCTCTTTTTCCTATGTTTCATAAACTTCTGTAGAAAACAACATAGGTTTCAAGTTCTAAGTCATTTTGTGGAGGTTATTGGTAAAGGTGGGAATTTTTCAAGCCTGAAACAAATAGTCAAGTTTTAATGACTCGTGAAGCATCTCAAGAGAAAGTGAATACTGATGGGCTATCTTGAGAGAATATGCAAAACACAACATATTTAGTGTTAGAGAACTGCTCTTTCAAAGCTCATCATTATGGTTGTTTTAATCAATCATAGTTTCCATTGCTCCACTATGACAAGCATGAAACAGGTGCTTTGACTCCACATTTACATTAATATGAACACAGCTGCTCACTCATAGAAAATAATGGCATGTAGCAGAGCACCCTTTAGATTATCCTCAGAAAGAAAAATGTATTATTTTCCAAGGAACAGAGTTATGAAACTCCTCTATTGCTCTATTGACTTAGTCTATGGTCCATTATTATTTTATTTATGAACTTTAGATTTGTAAGGAAAGCTATTTAGTCAGAAGAGTTTTTTTATTTTTTATTTTTTTTGGCGTGGTGTGGTGGGGGGGGGGGGGGGGGGGAGGGAATGGGGAACTGATTAGCAAAATGGTCTTAACTATCAAAATTAGTAAACTGGAAAGAAATACAACTTAGCAGCTTATTTTCTGTAACATCTGTTAAGTGCTACCAAACATATGATTTCCTACTGGTAACCCTCAATAGGGTACCAAATCAGTACCAATTCATCCTATTCACATTAGACTAATGACACAGCTCAAATGAAATGATGTATTTTCCTCTTGCCTTATATAGTGTTTCTGCAGTAAACAGAAAGCCAAACACACATTCAGGACCAACATACACCCAACTGGACAGGATATCTGAGCCTGCTGCCACAGAGTAACTTGTAACACACAAATGATCACTACCTCAACCATTTAGAAGGTATGGCCATCTGTTGGACGCTGGACACTGGATTTTTCCGCCAAGCACCCAGAGCTTCCTGTTCATAGATACCGATGTCTTCATGTAGAGGTTGCAGGCAATGTGCTCAAAGTATTCTTTCAGTCATGGGACACCAACCATCTAGTGCCCTATATCCCATGGGAATTCATGTGCGGTGCACAGTGCCAAGCACAGCATATTGTTCTGGGCTCACTGGAGCTTCTTAATGTGAGTTTAACCTTCATTATCCCAGACCACCACTGCATACTCTAACATGGAGCACAGCAGTGACTTGTACAAAGTACTGGCAAGGTGCAATGGTAGGGTATAGCTGTTGTTCATTACCAGGTACAAGGCAATGAGGCATTTGATACCTTTATGGTGCAAGTCTGTGATGTGCTGGTGCCACATCAGATGTTTGTCAAGCGTGACACCAGGAAAACGCACTGTGTCGCTCTAAGGAACAGTGTTGCTCCTCATGTAGACTGGCACCATGTTCAGGGGCACAGAACAATGCGCGACTGTCAGGCACTACACTACGCCTTGACAACACTGAGCCTAAGCTGCTGCTTGACAATCCAGACAGTAATGTAATCACAGGCATGTTGGGAGGTGACACTGCATATGGTGTGAAGACATTCTGATCAAGAACACTGTGTCACCAGCATACAGTGCGAGCTGTAATCAGCTTCCAGGGCGTCTGCCATGTATAGGGTCTCGAAGGACCAAGCCTTGAGATACACCTGCATAGACACATCATGCTGCAGAGACTAAGCTGTGGGCCCACACATGGGTTGTCCAGTTGGCCATGTGGCTTTGGAAGAGGTGGACATGTGGCACTGACACCCTCTGCACAAGGAGTTTGTAAAGGAGGCCACTGGGGCAACATGCTGTTGAATGCCTTGGAGGTGTCCAAGAACTCTGCTCCAAAATATTTATATTCCAGAGCATCAAGGGCCTCTAAGGAGTTGTTGCTCAGTTGAATGTTCTCTACAAAACCCAAACTGCTCCTTTGGTTTTACGATCTCTCCTTTGACGTGTTGCAATAGTCTACATAAGTGAATCCTGTGCAAGATTTTCGAGGGGACTGGGAGGAAGCTGATGGGCCAGTAACTACCAATCACTTGGAAGTTACTGCCCAGATTAGGAACCACCATTACCGCAGCATGTTTCTTGGCAGCTGTAAGTGAGCAGTGCGTAAAATCTGGTTAAAGACAGACACCAGGTGTATAGCGGCAATCTACCAGAGCTGCATAAGGAGAAGGTGATTCCATCAGGTCCACAAACCTTCCTGGCCTGGCAAAGAGAATCTTCATCCTCATCTGGTGTTACCAGTTGATTCTTGTGTCCATCTTCCCTATCAACAAGAGATTAGTTGTTACTGTATGGATGAGTTCAAGGTCCACAGAAGCTTCAGCTGGGTTGCAACTGACAGCAAAGCTGTCTGGCAACACATTCACCTTTTCATCAGACATACTTCTGATAGAGTGACCATTCCGAAGTATTGGAATCCATTAAGAATGCAGCAGGAACATCTTCATAGTTCGCCAAGCAGATTCATTGCCTTACATAAAGCATGCCAAGTTTGTTGGCCCATTCTCAGTTGCAGTACTCCTTCACTGTAGCTTTAATATCACGGTGGAATCTGTTGAAGAGTCATTTGATGTGTGGCTGCCTAGTGCACTGTCACTCGCCAAAGACACAGTACTTTTTCATGATGGCAGTGAAGTTGTGCAGCGGTTTGTTGTAACGAGTAGTTACATTTGGATTGTGTGCTGGTGTAAAAGAGTGGCACTACCTGATCAGCTTGTAACATTGTTGTGATGAAATGTTGCAGGGATCTCCTAAGCGACTGCATCCTCACAAACTGCAGCTCTTGTCACTTCTGCAGCTGTGGTTCGGAAGAGGTGGTTGGAACCTCTATACCTGTTTCCACAACTGTGTGGCCATGCAGTGACAGAATCAGAGCCAAACACCACACACAGGTGATCTGAGGACTGCATTTCCCATGGATGCAGAGATCTGTTTTCCAGTGCCCCTCATGATGACTAGGTCCAGCATGTAGGGCTGGCCTCTGTTGTAGAAGTAGGTAGTAGGCTTGTATGGCCCCACAGTGATGGCATCATGGCGCTCAACAACACTACCAGGTGGCATCCACTGGCACTGGTGTTTAGGGAGTTTTATATAGTCCATTTCTCACTGAAATCTCTTGCAAGAAAAATATTGCTACAGTGCAACAGGAGAGTTGTAACGTCAGCAGGATAAAGGGTTCTTCTGTGCAACATTTACACCACAATGGAAAAAATGCATACCATTGATGTGGCCAACAACTGTAATTGCCTCCAGGGTTGTTAAGGCATGTGCAGCAATTTGATAGTGGTGATGGAATGGTACATGTCGACTGCCATGACACCACCCATTAGTCTAACCATTCGATAGCATGCGTAATTTGGTACACATACAGAGACACTTGGTTTAAGGCGAGTTGCACACACCAGGCAGATGCCAAATGATTCATCTCAGAGAAACTGGAGGATTCACCAGCTTCACTGTGGAGACCATTGGCGTTCCACAGAATCACAGTAAGTCCATTAATGTGTGACATACTGGGAAGCAGAAGGCATAGTGGTGGATGCTGGTAGAGCCCTCTGAACTGCAACACATATCTGCTATGGGAAGGGGTCTATCAAGTAGGAGACATTGGAGTAAAGTTTTTTCAGTTGTGACAACAGCCTGGTGAATTGAGCAATGTGGTGTGGTGCATCTATGCGGGAGGCACACTGTCCAGTGTGTCTCAGCAGTTGAGGCAACATACAGTTTTGGATACTTGCTACATTTGCTTCTGATGGCAGAGACTTTTCAGTAAGTGTTCTGCCTGGGGTTTGGTAGTACTCCCATAGATAGATGTCTTGGGTGTTTGCTCAGACACCATGTTGCAGCAGGCATAGCCAGTGATGATGTAGTAATTGAAGCGGTCTGCATTTCACTGCTCATCCCTTGAGTGACAGTTGCTGACTCGGGCTCTGTCATTTGGGATTGCATCCCTCCAGAAGAGACACAGGCAGCATAGAAGATGTCAAGGCACCTAGTGGCTATTTTTCATTGTTGTTCAGTAGCTGGACGCAGCGGCATTGCAGTATTTGCTGGTGGGTTTTTCACGCGTCTGAGTCAGCCCTCTTCGGTAAGGTGGTTTTCAGCACATTTAATGCAGACAGCTGCCACAGAGTAGTTTCTGGCGATGTGGTTGAGGCACTGGCAACGAAAACACCTTACAGGCCCTCTCCTGGCCCTCTGGTGATTTTCACTGCAGCAAGTCAGCAAGTCTCATAAGTTGGTAGATGTTCCTGTTCTCCATTGTGTTCATGGCAATGACCAGTGCAAGTGGTGTATACTGGCTGGTGTGGGGTGATTTCATGCACTCCATGGCCCGGATGGGAAAATCCATATTCTCAAACTGTTCTTTTATGTAGTCAAGGGAGATGATGAACAGTAGTTTCTTTATTACTACCTTCAAAAGCTTCTCCTGTTGTGAGGCACTTGTGTAGAAAGACATCTTAAGTACTGATGCCTCTTTTATCACCTTCCTGGAGTCAGCTGCAGTCTTAACGTTGATTTTTTTTTTCCTGCCTTGCTCACTGAACTCTTCTACACAGTGGTGTCTGAATAGTCAGTAGAGTGTTTGATTATCACCTTTGTACTAGTTAGAGTTTCTCTCAACATATATAGTGTTCAAACATCTTGCAGGAATGCAGTTGGGAGCTGTCATCGACAACTGTTAATTAATGTTGTGTGCTAGAAAGAGAAAGAGAGAGAGAGAGAGAGAGAGAGAGAGAGAGAGAGAGACAGAGAGAGAGAGAAAGTGTGTGTGTGTGTGTGTGTGTGTGTGTGTGTGTGTGTGTGTGTTTCTTAATTTCTCTGCATGGTAAGGTTTTAAATTCCCTTACACAGCACTTAATTTTTACAGTTTTGCCTTGAAAATGACAGGGTGTGCACCTGTCAAAATATTTGCTATTGCTGATGACCTCAGCTGGCTGCATTCCCGTAGGTTATTTGAACTTTGTACTTCATCACCATGGGCAGTGGAATACGTTGTCTTTTGGGTGCTGCTAGCATATTAGCATTTGCAATGCCAGCAAATGGAGTAAACATGTTACTAGCATGTATGCTCATGAGCAGCGAACATGACAACTGCGCAGCCAGAACTGTGTATCTTTCTGTTGGCGGCGGCAGATTGTGGTGAGCTTTTGTTGGTGCCAGATGGGTTGGGTTTCAAGGTGCAATTTTTTAAGAGAGCAGTCCCCCCCCCCCCTCCCCCAAATCCTCTGTCCATGTTAACCCTTTTGCAAGATCCAGTCTCCCATTCAATCAGCTCTTGTGGGAAAAGTGTCTACTATAACTGCATGCAGAAGTAGAGCTTTGCTGTAATTGTGCCCTGTGCCAGACTGCAGGTATACTGTAAGATGTGGCAGCCATCATTCCAGGTACATCAGTGAAGTAACTTGTGTGTGATTCTTCTTGTGACATTTCATTGTCGGAATATGTAGCAGCACACGTCTCTTGGAGCAATTGACTGTGGGCTTCTGCATCTAAAACTACAGTCATAAAATTTGCATTCTTCTCTTTATCAATCACAGCTGGCATGAGTTGACCTCTCATTTTCCTAGTCCATTTGCATAATTGTCTTAAGTGGAGCAGCCAATGAGGCTCTTGGCAGGGTAGGCCCCAGTGGACGGTGATTGGGTGACTCCAAGGCTGCCTGAACATTTGCTTCAGCTATGCACAGTCTTCCTCAGCACTACTAGCTCAAATAATGTTGATGATGACAACTATGACATGTAAACATAATGTACAAAGTATGCTTTTGGGGCTTGCATTATGAGAAAATAACTGAGTAGTTGAAGTTCCTTAGGTAATGTCCCCTCATTTGACATGCCTAGCTATGGTACACTTGTCATTTCCTGTACCATTTGTGTCTCATGACCCAGATTTGGAGACAATTTTCTTCTCTTTAGAACATTTGCATATAGCCTTGTATTTTCGTATACCCAAACTCTATCCTGATACATAAATTTTACAAAATTTCAAAATATCAGGCACCAAATACATTTGTAAATTTTCTCTAGTTGTTTATGCTTCAGTTCGTGATAAGAAGCAAAAACGTTGTTAGTATTCATTTTCTTACACTCATTTTGAATCGTTAAACTACTCATCATAGTAAAATGCTAATACTTTACAGATAAGAGGTGCTGCCAATTAAGCGTTCCTTGTGTAGTACATGAGTGACACAGTTTGCTATTTAGTACAGGTAGGCAGCACTTTTAAGATGTTTTTATCATAATCTACTCTAAGAATGCAAATAGGGCAATATTTTCTGTATGAAAGCATGTCCCTTGCAAACAAAGGGAATATCAATAAGATCTATTATGTGACATTACTTGACAAAGGTTTACAAAAATGTAATTTTTACGCACAAGAGAACCAGAGAAGGCAGAACGGTACACTTGGTGTTTCAAAAAGATTCATCCAATTTCACAAGACTATCTTCTACATGAATGAAGAGAAACTTGTAAATATTAACTTACACATTGAATCTAGAAGCTTACCTTGGCATAATTTGTTAAGTTACTGGTTCATGTGGGGCGGGAGGGGGGGGGGGGGGCGCAATTCCCCAGTGCAACTATATCCCTACCTTAATCATTCTGTCCAAAGTGTGCCAACACTAAATGGCAATAAAACAGCAACAAATTGCATTTTAGGATGAATTTTTCAACAGGACAGACCACCACCAAACTGGCTCAGAATTTCATAATAATGAGTTGCTTCAAGGATGAATTGGATATAAGGAGCATATGGATTTCACATTGCATCATTGGCCTTTCAGGTCACCTGATCTCAGGTATGTGACCCCATTTTGTGGAGGCTTGTGAAATACTCCATCTATGTGGCTCCCCCTCCAACAATTTTGTTGAACTACAACATGGCCTAGCATACTCACTCCCAAAAGAATTGGACGAGTTTGTCTATCATTTGGGTGTTTGTCATGTGTGTGGTGGAGGGTATCTCGAACACTCCTAAAACATAAATGAAAACTTGTATCCTAAACTTAACTGTAAAAAGTACCCTAAGGTTGTAGGTGCATGCGTGTAAAAAGATATACGCTTGTTAAATCAGATTAATTATTTTGAAACACCCTATGTTAAGCTGTTAATTATGTTCTGCTGCAGCGTACTTCCAATATGTGTTTTTAAAAAAATTGAACTTTCATGAAATCCGCCCCATGATAACCTCATTCAGCCATACCTAATGTTCATCAGAGCACAATAATTTTGCAACTTTGTATGAGAGCAACAAACATTTGCTAATATAATGCACATAAATATTAATCAGTCTATTCAGTAGCCAAGACTGCCTGAAAGATATAGCAGCAAGCTGATAAGATGTGGGAAATTTCTCTACATTTTTGTACATTACCCAAAAATGCTACACTAGTGTATCATAACCACAAAGATAGTATAGCACACAATTATCATAAGGAGAAATAGCATCTATAACCTTCAGCGATGATTAAATTTAAACAAATTGTGATTCAACACATTTACATACTTGCAGTAAAATATTGAATCCTGAAGAGCAGTAGCTATAATAATTGCACAATATTATGACAATACCTGGTAAATCCCTAGGTGCTGCTTGGATATACTGTTGTCTGTTAATTGTCACTGATGACAACATAGTCACGAATCTGTCATTTTTTAGTCTATTGTACAGCACACATTTTTATAAAACATTTTGAAGAATCTGTTTTAGATACATTTTATTTGAAGATAAACTATTTTATCATCCTGCTGACAGCACATTTGTTGCTCAGCAACAAGACCAGTAAATACAAGAAAAACTATCTAATCTCCAATCAGGAAAACATTTTTGCTCACATAGGTTTCACTATAATGGAGCAAAGAAATGCAGCTTCTTAAACTTATCTGGCATTCAGCCAGCCAAATTACCTTAGCATAAGCACATGAACCAGGTATGTTTACACAAACCAGCACATAATTGCTCATGGGCAACAAGTACAGATACACACCTTGGCACATGTTGGTGGAATGCCCTTCAGATACCACAAACAAACATCAGGAGCTGTGTAATCCAAGAGATGTCTTAAGGAAATATGAATCACGAGTATTTTTTGTCAAAATATTCTGTCATTGGCAACATCTCTCACTTCACAGAGAGACAAATGAAGTCTGCCTCCATTAATAATCAAATAATGTAAATACAAAAAGAACAACATTGTGCTCTGCACTAATGATGTAAACAAAATTGTGTTAATCCAAAGACTGTTAGGTCACAGACAAGCAGTGCAATCTGTAGAAATAAGTCCTGTCAAAATGCTTTTAAACACTTCGAATGGTGGAAGAAAACACTGCCTACTTGGTGACTGACAGAGGTCATCATCAGTTTCATAATAACCAATAAGAAAGTCCTACAAAATTATGGTAACAGCAGCAACAAGACAACCACTTAAATGATACTAGAAGGAAAGATTTCCAGTAATAATCTATTCACTGTTGCTCATTATAGCACTTTGCATTTTTGACCATTAGATCTCATTTCATTTGGCAAGAATTTGTCAATGCTGTAAACTAAATAGTAGTAATGATAGCGTAGCAATTACATGGGCAAGCAAGACACCACTTGTTGGTGACGTTAGTTAAACATCTTCTCACATTGGACAACTGTACTCTACGTGGTAATTTGATCATGTCTAAAAATATAACAGTAGCCTACATCAAGACTTTCATACTATCAGTAATGACTTGAGATATCTTTGTTTTCACTTCAGAGATGATTATACTGAATATGGTCTATACAAATGAGACTGAACTATATTCTTGGAGTACAGTCTGGCATTTATGCAGTAAGTGAGCCATGTGAGGACATGATCAGTTAGTACAATAACACTGACTTATTTCTGTTGTGATCATCATTAAGAGTCATAAATCTGTTCATTTTAGTTTCTATGGAATATTTAACACAACCAACAATAAATAAAAACAGAATTTCAGTAACAGTGAAGAAGCTACATAACCATTCTTTTATTTTTATTGTGTTTTGTACTCAAAACTGTTCAATACACCTCACTGTCACTGTTGAATTATTCCACTGTACCTTTCGTTTGTCGCACATGTTTAAAAGGATGGTCCCATTATGAATATTCCATGAATGCACAAAATACCTGAAAGAAATAAATGCAATTACAACAGCAGAAATCAAAGTCACAATCTATACATTTCACTTATAGGTCTATTTGTTTTACTCAGATGGGAGGGAGAATAAACCACATACACCAAAAATATGCAGTCACAACAAAAAAGGAATGAGTACAGAATATAGAAGCATGTATCAGTAGAGTACATAACCATATTCTCAACAGTCGTAGCACAAAATGACGAAGATTATGCAGTAAAATTTTGGGGTTGTAGCTGGTCATTGTTTATTTGTGAGCACTGTACTCCAACTGGGCACATGCCACTTCTCAGCAGGTGAGTTGGTGAAGATTGAAATGGGCTTTCCAGGTTGCACTATTGATTGGTTTGGAATGAAAACAACTAAACTGCAAGATCATCAGTCCCTTCATCCGGTAAGTGGCAAACCCGTCAAAGCAAGGAAGCAAAAGGCAAATCCTGTAAATCCCAAGTGTAACTTAAAAAAAAAAAAAAAAAAAATCAGAGATAAAAGCCCAAAAAAAAAAAGAATAGCACAGACAAGTAATCAAAAGATCAGTCAATACAAGGCATTAAAACAAAGAAATGAAAAAGAACACAGAGAATAAAAAGGTGGGAAGGGTAGAGGCCATGCTGGGCTACTGAGCAAGGGCCGACTAGGGACCCAGGGGTGGGGGGGGTGGGGGGGGGGGGGGAGGAGGAGGAGGAGGGGAAAAGAGGGGTGCCTCACCAACTTCTCAGTCCGTCAATGAGGCCAAATAGCCCTACCCTACAGGGTTGAATAGAAACCACGTTCACGAGCAAAACATTACACCAGATCAGCCACTTTGGCATTGTTTGCTAGCACCAGAGGTAGCGTGTCAGGAAGATTAAGATGCTGCCTCTAAGCAGTCAAATTAGGGCAGCCCATGAGTAACTGGGCCACCGCAAGGTGGGTTCTGCATCAGCAGTGAGAGGGATCTTCACATCAGAGAATGTAACCCTGAGTCAGCCAAGTGTGGCCAGTGCACAGTTGACAGAGGATGGTGGGTTCCCTCTGAAAATCATGCAGTGAAGACTGTCACATGCTTGTTGTCAGTTTGTTTCGGGAGATCAGGGCACACCATTCTGAGTTCCAGACTTCCAGCAATCGATGGTGTCCAAATGACAGAAGGTCCAGATCTGGGACTCCTCTTCCAGAATTGACATCCTCATGGTCAGCTTGGCCAATCGATCAGCTCGTTCATTTCCTGAAACCCCAACATGACCAGAGGTCCAAATGAAAATTACTGGCTGTCCAATTTGATGGAGGTCAGTGATCCTGGATAGCCATAACCAGTGCATGAGGACAGTAGTACTGGTCTATAGCCTCAAGGCTTCTAAGGGAATCACTGCAGATTAAGATACTCTTGCCAGTGCAAGAACGAACATGCCAAAAGTTAAGTTTAATGGCCATCAATACAGCTGTTAAGGCACTGCAGCTGTTTGACAAGGAGTGGAGTTCACTGCACCGTGCATGTGTGTATGCAAAGCCTGTTTGTCCGATGACTGTTAGCCATCAGTGGATAACATTTCTAAACCCTAATACTTCTCAAGGATAGCCAAGAACAGGTGGCGAAAAATTGTGGGGTCAGCGAAATCTTTTGGATCAAAGGGTACTTCGAGACAAATCCGAGGTCAAGACACAAGCCATGAGGGCAGATGCGATGTCTCCCTGACCAGATGCGATAGTGGAGGAAGTTGCAGTTCCAAACAGACACTGGAGGCATGCAGCAATTGTAAACCCAGTTCTGTGTCGTGGTTGTGGGAGGTGGAGCTCCATCCCACGGAAAAGGACACAGTAGTTGGGACATTCAGGGAAGCTACAAATGTGTATAGCATAATTCAGCAGCCTGCCTGTAGGTAATTGCAGGATTCCAGCCTTGACTAGCAGGCTCTTCATAGGACTAGTTCAGAAAAGTCCTGTCCAAGTCGGACTGAACAATGATGAATGAGATTATGTATCCACAATGCTAAGGGTGATGCTGAACCATATGCAAAAGTCTCATAATCAAGATGGGACAGAATCAGGGCTTCATAGAGCCTCAAAATGGTAGAGCAATATGCACCCAAGCAGTGAAGTGTACTGAGGTGTCACCAGCACTTTCACTTAATTTAGCGAAGGTGAGGAAGCCATGTCAGCGAGGAACCAAAGACCAGTGTCTCAACTACAAAAAGTAATTGATTGTCCAGACAAAGCTCTGCATGTGTGTGGGCAGTACAACGGCAACAGAAGTGCATGACACGAGTCTTGGGGGTGAAAACTGAAAGTCACGCGTGACAGCCCGTGACAGCACATTTCGTACAGTACCCAGTAGGTGACACTCAGCAAAAAATTGTTGTCATATAAGGACAACAATATCAAATAACACTGTCAACAGAGAAGGCAACAATGTTGCAGATTGTGTCATTTTCGTGGGATTAATATGCTCATACTTTTTTCTGGCCTCTGGATATGTGAGCTTTTCAAGGGTCTTATAGTCCTGGATTTTCTTCTAATGCTTAAAATTGGACCAATTTTGTGGGCAGGGAGAGTTGAACTCACTGCAGTTTACACAGCTGGGGGGAGGGGCACACAGAATGTTCGCATGCAGCAAACATCCACATTCCCTACACAAAGGGGTAGGGGTGCAACGGGAAGACATATTTCTGAACTTCATACACCTGAAACATCTCACACAAGGAACGTAGGGCTTCATGTCACTCGAGTAGACCATCACCTTGACCTCATCAGGCAACGTATTACCCTTGACAGCCAAAATGAAGGCCCCGGTAGCACCAATACAGGCTTTGTGGCCCAAATGGTGTCCCCATTGGTCCTGATACAGACCAGGTATTGGGGGAGGATTTTATTACTTGTCATCTAGTCTTGTGTTCCTCCCACGGCGTGGCCAGGGAAGGGAAGACAAGGGGATCATACTTTGTTGCATCATATGAGGCCTTTTCATTTGAAGAAACTGCTGGGCCATGTGACTACCAGTGAGAGAAAGTTTAAGTCGCTTTGTATGTGAACTATCCACCACGGTGCCACCCACTTCGAATGGGGACTCTCCCCACAGGTGCCAACCAGCCACAGCAATGGGTACCTGGCCATTGCCAGGAGTCCCCGTGCCCCAGTCACGATGGGCACATACACCATGGCAAACATAGGGAGTGTGCAGTGCCTGGGTGGAAGGGCACAGAGGCGTAGCATATACAACAGTGGAAGAGCTTGCCTGCATGACACGCATTTCTGTAAAATTTTGAAAAGATGGCAGGCCAAAACCAGTAACGGGGCCATATAATCATTAATGGAAGATGAAGATAATGCTTGGAGTGAAACTAGAAATCAAGACCAAAATTGTGAACCAAGTCCAGGCACGGTCTGCACCAAAAGCGCCATCCAACAAAAAGTCAAAGAAGGTAAAAGAAAGTCGAAGCATGGGTTTGCAGCACAAAAAGAGGAAGTAGTGTTGCAAAGGCTGGGGCCCCGTAGTAGCCAAGCACGTACTCACTGAAGAATGGTGAGGCCCCTGGGGGAATGTTGGACTACCGTATTTACTCGAATCTAAGCCGCACTTTTTTTCCGGTTTTTGTAATCCAAAAAACCGCCTGCAGCTTAGAATCGAGTGCAAAGCAAGCGGAAGTTCTGAAACATGTTGGTAGGTGCCGCCACAACTAACTTCTGCCGTCGAATGTATGTAGCGCTACACAGGCATGCTTTGTAGGCACAAAGATAAATACTGGCGCCAAAACCTCTGCATCAGTAAATAAATTAAAAAAAAAAAAAAAGGTGGAAGACGAGCTTTTTTTCTCCGCCCCGAGTTTCGACCACTGCATTTTCATACATTATCCAACGAAGTAAATACAAATTCCGTATTGTTCATCTTCGAATGTAGCAGAATTTCAATGTACTACGAAAATACGACTGGCAAGACTGTTTGGGATGTTTGTCAATATGGCCAACTCTATGTTCTGAATTTTTTCCTACCTGTGAGAAGAGATGGTTGCTAATAGGAACCTGATGAAATGTGAATCACATGCACTATTCTCTTCACCATAAGAATAATACGAATATAAACATTTTGCCATGTATTCTTTCATGTTTGCTGCTATCTCATTTAAATCCTGACTGCCTAATAAACTACAAAACTAGAGTGAGACAACAGCAAACGCGGAAGAATATACGTATCATGTCATGTTTATATTCGTATTATTCTTATGCCCAATAGTGATACAGTCAGAAATGAAGCACGGCAACTGACTAGATTTTTAAATCTAAGATGACTAATTTCTGTGCAGAATTTGATCTACTAAAGAAGTGGCTGCAAAGATTTTCAAATGGAGGAAAATTTTCGCCTAACTCTCGTTCAGAACATGTTCTATCATACGTAGTCTATTATTTGGTTCTTGTTGATCATTATCAAAGAAAGCAGCAGTGTAAGTAACAACAAATAGCAGTCTCTTGCCATTTTTTTTTTTTTAATTGTAAGTGTCAGTAGTGCGCACAAAAGCAAGCCATGCCACGAGTGGCGACAGGCCGTAAACACGCACTATAAGAATGCGACAAACAATGCATGACACAGTACAGTAATGCATTTTCAGCTTAGAGTGGTGTAAACACCTATAACAAAGAAAACGGCACTTATCAGATCAAAGTAAAATAAGCAATCGATTCAAACCAGGCATAGCACATGAAAAAGGAAGGGTACCCGTATAAATATGGACGGAGCGCCTGACGCATAGCACTGGGTACCTGGTAAAGCTTGACTGCTAAGCTTACGACTCGAACCAAAGTACTGTAGCTGTATCGTCATACATTCGACCTAAATTGTGTCTCATATTACAATGGACCTATTACAATGGACCAACTTTGTTTTGATTTGGAGGTGCGGCCTAAAACTTTTCTCTCCCCTTGAATTTCGAGTCGCAAATTTCAGGTGCGGCTTAGATTCGGGAAATTTCTTTTTCCTTTGTTTCGAGTCCCATTTTTCAGGTGCGTCTTAGATTCGAGTAAATACAGTATTAATTAGCACACAGTATGCATGCTGCACATGTCATCATCATAATAACAAGACTAACCACACCGCCACGTGGCTTGGGCAGCTCCATATATATTCCATGAAGTTTTGGGATTGCAGCGGGATGATATCAACTTCTTGCAATGGCATTTCGGCTGACAACCATTCAGTCATCTTCAGGTGAGTATTTTGCAATGGAGATTGCTAGTTCACATCGCTAACTCTTTTCCAAAATCAGGTGCAGAAATTCATGTACAAAGGCAGCTGCTGAACAAGTGAATTCTGGCAAGTTTCATGTCCTTTTCGAATACATCTTCATCTATAGTGCGCAGGCACATGTGTAATGGTGATACTACATGCGTGCTCTCCGTCAACATGTGGGTTCACAGAGCTAAAATTCAGATGGCAAATTAATAAAAGTAACTATCCTTCTATGTGCCATTAGTCATAAAATATTTTCTTTCTGAAGGACTCACCAGGTTCCATGCCTTATCCAGTTGAAAGCCACCATCAGGATTAATCGGATCTTCCAACAAACGTATTTCCTCCGACTCCTCCGATTTAACAATTGAACCCCAGAAGGATAGCATCGTGGCCAAGATTTCTCTGGCTGAATAACCCATGGAATGTCCCATGGAAATACGATACTCAGTTATGGCTGACTTACTGGGCTGCAAAAGGCGAGTTTGGCAATCATGTTCAATAAATGTAGGCTTTGTCACTTGGCAAGGTATTGAGTAGAATCCATCATTCCACAAACCAGATCATCCTTTGCCAAACTGAGAAGAGCTCAAGTCTTTGTAGGTGGGCAGAAGATTACTTTGACATGATATTTCCTTATAATTCTGCCTGATTTAGATGAAATACTGGAGGGATATGGGAGGAAACCCCTGGGCTTGAACTGCTCCTTCTTCTCTTGATCTTGATTTTGAATTATCAGATTTCTTCATCCTTAAAAGCTGTGTTGATCTGGTTTGTAGAATATCCACTATTTTTTAACAAAGACTGTAGGTGTGCCAGCTCCTTTTTTATTTTTTTATTTACACATCAAGTTCTGTAGGACCAAATTGAGGAGCAAATCCCTGAGGTCATGGAATGTGTCAGTACATGAAATTACAACATAAAAGTAATAACAGATAAAAAATAAATGTTAATGAACCCGAAAAAAGTCACTCCATAAGTTTAAGTAAATGCAATCAACAATACAATAAGAATCAGCTTAATTTTTCAAGGAACTCATCAACAGAATAGAAGGAGTGACCCACGAAGAAACTATTCAGTTTCAATTTGAAAGTGCTTGGATTACTGCTAAAATAGCCTTTGCTAGGCTGTCTCCATCAGACACAACGTGGCCCAGTGCACCAACATTCAAAGGATACCCATAGTTTGTGACAGGTGGTGGTGGCAAGATGCCTGCAAATACAGGTCTGTACGTGTGGACCTATGGTAAACAGAATGCCCCAATGATCCATCCACTTTCCGACTGACCAAGACATCCAGAAATGGCAGGCAGCCGCCGTTCTCCACTTCCGCTATAAGTCCTCATGGACTGAATTCAGGTGCTACAGAAAGCTTGACATTTCTTCTTCACCATGGGACCTTACTACAAAATTATCAACTAAATATCGCCAGAAGACTTTTAGTTTTAAGTTATATCAAATCTAGCCCCTCTCCTCAAAGTTTTCCATAAAAATGTTTGCTACTAGAGTGGTGAGAGGACTGCCCATGGAAACAACAGCAATTTGTTCAAAATACTCACTGATAAATAGAAATTAGGCTGAAGAAAGGGCATGATGAAATAACACTGTTATATCAGCTTTGAATGTACTGCTGATGAGTTACAATGACACCACGTGAGGGGCCCTAGTGAAGAGAGACGACATCTTAGCTTACTAATAAGTCAGACTCAGTGAGTTGAAGTTACTTTAGTCTGTTAATAAAGTGACTGGAGTTTTGAACACACCACATGAAGTATCAGTAAACATGCAAAATGTCTAAGTCTATATTGCTCACAGCAGAATTTAATTGAAGATCTTTGTGAATCTTTGGAAGCCCATATAACCTTAGTGGAACAGAGCTGTGAGGTCTCAATCTTTTTGCAACTTCATGTGGAAGGGATGAAGAATTCAACAATGACAATGTTATACATTCTACACTCCCTTAGGGTCTTTATCAATCTTCTGGTACATTGGTTCACTCAACGAGCTATACATCTTCTGGTCACAGATCTCACAGAGCAACAGCACAGTGGTGTTTCCCTTATCTGTTGGAAGGAGCACCGTGTCAGGATCTTCTCGTAGCTTGCGTAGCATGGCCCTTTGCATGAAGGATTGTTACTCTTCTGAGGTAGAGCTCTCATATCATGGCTAATAAGGTTATCCACAATGCGTACCCCTACTGAGTCTTTAATAATGAAGACCTAAAATAGGAAGTCCCAAAATAATGGCTATGTGGCAAAAATTGTTTTATCTCATGTTTCATTGAATGTACAGTTGATGTAGTGCTTGGCAAAAGCAGAGTTAATAGGTTGCAGAAGGCAAGTGCAACATTTGTGTTCAGTTCAACACACTTCCATGACACATGTAGTCTGTCCCCTATAAGGCACACAAGTATGGCAAGGCATTTTATTAACTCCGATCTTTCACAGCAATAAGCAATCCTTAATTGGTTTGATTTCTGTATCCAAAATTCACTGAATTTATGGAATAACAAACAAAGTTACTCATTCAATGTCACATAGTTTAGAACATTAAACAGATTTAGAATGATAATACTGACAAGGTTCCTTTTATGAAAAGCCATGCCCTGTATTAGGTAAACATCCCCCTTCCCACTTCCTCCAACTGTCTGAACAGAAAGCACTAACGAAAAGCCCAAAACAATATGTGACAGACTGTCTTTAAAATTCATAGAACATATTTACACAGGAAATATATTCCTTTGTTATACATACATAAAATGCAAGAATAACAATGACAGAATAATTCCCACACATCTATAGTTCCCTGCAAGGCACCAGGCAGTCAATGAACAAAGTGTCATTTGTGTTTTTCTTGGCTAACTAATGAATATTATAAAGGGAAATTAAAAACTGAACTTTACTGCGTTAACCTCCACATTCTTGTTGAAAATTATCTAACTGAAGATTTCTGAGTTAAAATCTAATGAATATTTGAGAAAGGAAAGATTATATGAAGATGGCGAAGCATCTAGTTAACCTCCACATTATTGTTGAAAATTATCTAACTGAAGATTTCTGACTTAAAATCTAATGAATATTTGAGAGAGGAAAGATTATATGAAAATGGCGAAGCATCTAAAGTCACCATCTGTGGAGCCCAATTCACCCTTTTCCTCTCTACAGTACCAGAAGTCTGATGAAACTCAAAATACATGCCTGTAAAATGTTTTCCAAGTAGTAAAGATTGCTATAAAATTGCCTAACGTGAGATGAGTTATGAAGTGTTAAAATCTGCAGAACCCATATTGTAAACAAGTAAAGAGATCCTTGAAATTTGAGATTGATACTAGGCAGTCACTGAGCAAGCACAGTGAGGTTTTTCTTTATGTATGTAGTAAGTGAGACACTATAAAAACTACTGAAGTGCGGAGTATTTCAGTGCCTAGAAAAAGGAACAAAACATGGCAGGGGAATTGACATAATGAGTTGGTGAGAATATCTCAGCCATTAGGCATACTAACTAGAAAAACATGCACTGCGTGTCAGAAATAAGCATGTACCAAAAAACACATTGCTGATGAAGGAAAATTTGAGAAGTATAGATGTTGTTAACAAATATGACACCTACATCCCCTTAACTTTCTTCACATTGAGACCAGCTTATTGACACAACATATTTACGCATGCAACAGCAAAGAATTTAAATTTACTCTGTTCAGAAATGGATATGTAGAAGAATTCCCCACGTCAAGAATTTCAGTTCATAAAAGTGTCTTCTTAACCCTAGGATGCCCAAGCCTTTTTTTCAAACTTGGATGCCTAAGAGGGGAGGGGGGGGTGGTTTGGCGAGCACACAGGTATTAAATAAGTTTACTGAAGAAAAATTACAAGTTTCAAAATGGTTTATGTGTTTTAACTAAGGCATCGGTTTATAAATGTTGTTAATTGTTATAAATATTGGATTGAGTGAATAAAAAATTGACATATTACAATACAAAATACAGATGTGTTCATATACAATAGACTACTCTGAGTCCTCAACTTCAAGGCAAGAGACACACCTCACAATTTTTTCTGATTGTGTGTTACACACATGTTTATGACACTGTCCACAATACTGTTTTGGTTTACTTAGATTGTTGTACTTCTGCTTCTTTGTTTTAGCTTCTCTTGCTCAAATATGGCACCGACCTTTCCCTGCAGGAGGCTGACGTGCTTCTGTTGTCACTTCTTTGATTTTCTTTTGTAGAATAGTTTCCATTGATTGAACAATTTGGTTAGATAACACTCTTGCATTGACACTTCTTTCTTCTACCTGCAATTTCACTAGTTCCACCCCAGCTTGCAGAAGATAAAGTTTCCGTTTGTTGTGTTTCTTTTCATTCCATCTTGGATGTTGCTGGATGAATATGGTGGTTGCATTGATAGCACAAACGTCGATGAGAGAGTAAAATACAGATAGAGGCCATCTCTTTGTGCCCCTCTTACAGGTGAACATACGCGCCACTTGATCAATGGTATCAATTCCACCTTTAGTGGAATTATAATATGCATTTATCTCGGTTTTATTCTTCTCTCCTCCAACAGTGCCTTTATCTTGGTGCATTGTTGACAACACCACTAAGTTTATACTTGGTTTAGTTTTTGCTATGTAGAGCACCAAAGTTACTGGAGGCCTACCTGTTGATGGGTCTGTGAACAAGAACATTGATGAACATAGCTCTCGATTTGACGTGTTCTTCATTATGTCTGGAATATGCTTCCTGTTTGACTGGAGAGTTCCTACTGTAGTAACTTTGTAGTCTTGGTATAACTCTTCCACCAAATCCACCGATGTGTAGTATCAGCCTGTAGTAATATCTCGACCAGTATTTTTCACAGGTGCTACCAGACGTTTGACGACAGCTGCTGAACCCCGTTCTTCTTTCAACAAATTCTGAAAATTACCTGCATAGGGTTCTATATTCAAGACGCACCTGTCAGCTGTATCAGACATCATGAGTATAAGGATGCCATACTTGTCCGGTTTATCCTTCATAAATACTTTGCAGGGGCAGTGCCCTCTAAACAAGCTGAGCATCTCATCAATGGTGAGGTGGACCCCTGGTTTATATGGTAGTGGAAACCTATCATTCACTTTGTTGAAAACATCATGGATTGCTGTGAACTTGTCTGCTTCCCTTCTTAGCTGGCGGGTACTTTTGTCATCAAACCTTATGATTGCAATAAGTTCCTTGAAACATTCTCTTGCCATTAGCCTTGTAAACTGGCCGACCCATTAGGTCTGACCAAAGACTGTGTACACTGACAGAATTGTGCTTATTTGCCCCCATAAGTATCAGGATTCCTATAAAGGCATACAATTCTTTCTCATTAGTCAAAGTAACATTTCGCCTAACTGCCTCTTCATTTGAATGTTTTACTATAACATCCATGATGTCAGGCGTAAGAAGTAACTTCAAGGCTTCTCCAGGTGAATGGCAAACATCAGCTGGAGTTACTCCTGCCTGCTCTCTTACTATATTAGTAACAGGCCTCCGAGGAATTCTAGGCTGTGTGGTTATGTATCTTCTTCCAGACTTGGCCACAATAACATCCTGATGGTCACTGCCGGAAGCTGCGCTATCTTCATCTTCTCTAACATCCACATCACTTTCCAATCTGAATCATACTCCATAACACCATCCTCATATTCACGTTCACTCCCAGAGTCAGAATCTTCATCTAAAATTTCATTCACAACTCTTTCTAAAGACAAGTCACATATTCTTTTAGTCATTTCTAAGTCTGGGTGTGAACAGTAGGGAACTGCACTAACTCACTGCAAGTTTACAAGATAAATAACAGCTGACAGACATCAACAATCACTTCCTCTGAAAGTAAACTGATTGTTGTGAATATCAAGAATACCAACCAACAAGAAACTAACTAGCATTGATGTAGAAATGAGAAATATGAAATCTTACTAAGGGAAATTTTCTATAGCATGGAAGCCTAAGGGGGGGGGGGGGGTTGTTGGACCCATAATAAGTTTATTTATTTTTTCTTTCAAAGCAGGAATTTTCTATAAAATATATTGACACTAACATTTCAAAAAATAGCCAACAAACAATAACTCAAATGGAATATGTAGTATGAAAGTTACTTGGGCAAAAGCAGGGGACATAAAAAAATGGTGGGTTCAACGAACACCCCCCCTCCCCCTTAGGCGTCCTAGGGTTAAGACCCTTATGGTTCCACATAAAAACACTGAGATATTTTCCTTCGTGTTGAAATACAGAACTAGTATTGGATTAGGGGATAAAATGAGGGACTTATTGCTCCTCAAACATAAGGGGTGTGTGACAAAATTAATGAGACCGATTTTTCATCTTCCAAAGTTTTTATTTATTTTTTTTTTCAAACAATAATACTTTCCTCTTCAAGGTAGTTCCCTTCTGAAGCTACACACCGGAAGAGTTTTTGTTCCCAGTCTTGGCACCAGTGCTGAAAGGCTTCAACTGGTACGACCTTCAATATGATGGTCACATTTCATTTGAACATTCTCCAGAGTCATCCTGTGGAGACATTTTTTCAATTTCAGTGAAAGTTAAAGTCAAAAGGAATTAGATCACATGAACAGGGGGCTGTGGAACAACTGGAATGCCTTTTGAAGTCAAAAATTCGGTGATGGAAGTGGCTGTGTGACACGGTGCTCTGTCATGACGCAGCATCCACTTATCTGCAATGTCCAGGCTCGCTTGATTCACGCTCTTGCTGAACCTTTCAAAGACTATTTAAAACCCCTACAGTCAAAAAAGCACTGTTTTGATATTTGATTTGCTCATTCAAGTTTTTTCCTGTCTGAGGAGTTGTCTCAGTGTGCCACTCCTCACTTTGCTGCTTTGTCCCAGGATTGTACACAAAAATTCAGGATTCATCACCTGTGATCACGTGGCTCAACCATTCACGATCACTGGCAGTCCTCTCAAGAAGATCAATGCACATATTTCTTCGGTTGTCCTTCTGCTTATTTGTGACATTTTTCAGTGCCATTTTGGCACAAACCTTTCGTATGTGCAAAAGCAGTCAAATTCTGATGTACAGTGAAAGTGTTTACATTTAACAGGTCATCCATGATCCTTATTGTTAAAAGTCAGTCTGATCTCACAAGCACATACACGAGTTCAATGTTTTTCTTGGTTTTTGAAGTTTAAGATCTCCCTGAGCAAGGTTCACCTTCAATGTGTTCTCAGCCTTCCAAAAATGATTTGTGCCATGAAAACCTTGTGCTCTTGACAAGGAATGTTCCCCATATGCCTGTTTCAACTTTTCAAAGATCACACTTGGGGATTTCCCAAGTTTAACACAAAACTACTTGGCATAACGTTGCTCTAAATTCCGCTGTTCTAGTTACGTAAAACGTACTTCACTTATGGCACTCTAAAAAAATCATGTAATGGCTGTATGGAGCTGAAACTCAGACTGAGCATCTGAAAGGGATGAACACATTGGTCTACACAAGTAGAACAACACAGGATTGCCAGATTACTCACAGTGCTGTCAGCCTCATTACTTTTCTCACACACCTTGTATATAATACCCTGGATATGTGCATGACCTCATACGTTAATTTGAGAACTTGTGTTTTTGACAGCACACTATATCACAAAGGATAGGAGAGAAAATTGCTGATAATAGTATCTTGGTGATCACATGAAAAAATTAAATGATTACAGCAAGAGGGGAATTTCAGTCCCCATTCCTTGTAACTAATAATCCAGTATGTTAGCCACTTTGCTAGCTGCCTTATTAAGGTGAAATGGAAGCTTTCCCAAATACACTTAAGTATGTATGCAGCGAATTCCTTCCACCACATGTGGACAACAGCTTGCTGTAGTGGCCCGACTTACATTCACTCTGGGTGGTAGGTGTAGTAACCAGGGTGATGCTATACTAGACAACTCTTTCCTTGTGTGTGTGTGTGTGTGTGTGTGTGTGTGTGTGTGTGTGTGGTGGTGGTGGTGGGGGGGGGGGGGGGGGGGGAATGCCCATGCATCGCCATCCATGATGCTACAGTTGAAGAGATATCCACGGCATTTGTAGTGGTGCCGGGAGTGGCAGCCAAATGCACTAAAAGTTCTGAATCTGCCCAAACCAGCATGTACGGATGAGAGTGACTGGGACGAGGGCACACCCGCTGCCCATGGGCCTCAGAGCAACTGGGGGCCAGGGCCAGCAACGGAGGCCGGGAGACACCTGGATGTCAGAGTCCACAACAAGAGGCGCCAGCACATGCAACAATGATGGCGGACTGGAGACGAGAGGCTCCAGTGACAAAGACCTGGACTCCATCATCACTGACAGTAGCATCTGCTCAGCACAGTGGGAGATGCTAGCACCAGCCGCAGGAAGCAAACCCTCTATCGGTGCCAACTAAGGCCTGACCACTGGGGTAGGCAGTCACGACTGGGCCCCAGGAGCTGCCAGGGCCAACAAAAACTGGGGCGTCGGGCCTGTGGATCCAAGGAGAGGGGCACTCCTCCTAGGATGCAACTGCTTTGTGGAATGCCATGAGTCAATCTTTGGCATGAACCACGAAGACATGGCGATCCTGCTGGCCAAGATCCAGTGAGAGTGCCATCAAAACTCCCTGGCCCAGATGTGTGACCTGTGTGAATGTCAACAAAAATGGCACCACTGATGGACACCAGAGGCTGAGTAGTGTACGCAGCTGATGGCCGTGCATGGGCTCTTCAGGACTCTTGGCCCTAATTGGCATCATTCTGTAAGAGCTTATAAGAATGTGAGCACCTCCTCAACAAGGAAATCTACATACTTTTTCACAGGTCTTAAATGCTTGGACAAGGTATTCTGCCTCACAGTTTGACTGCAGATGGAAGGGAGGTGCCATGACGTTGCAAATGACATAGTATGTACAGAAGTCCTTGTAGATTGGATCACAAACTGAGAACCACTGTACAAAAATGGGGAGCAAGGCAAGCCTTCTGTGGATAATATCTCTGACAGGGCCTTGACAGTTACATCTGTCGCAGATGGACAACAAACAACATAAGGAAAATGAGAAAAAACGTCAATTGCCAATAACCAGAAAGTGACTAAAGAAAAGACCAGTGAAATCGAAGTGCACTCTTTCCCAAGGCTGGGTAGGGACCAACCGCGGCAAAAAAGTGTGCAGCACCACCTGCTGACCTGAACATTTGCAGCAGGTGATGCCAAAGTGTTCCACCTCCCGATCAATAACCCGTCAAAACGCATGGCAGTGCACCAACAATTTTGTGAGAGAGATCTCCCAGTGACCTCGATATAATACGTGGAGGATCACCCACCACAGAACAACTGGAACCACAGCGCAGGGAGTAAATACTTCTGTCAGCAAGAGAATAACACCATCCAAGAGGGAGAGGTGATGGCACAACACATACAAATTCTGACAGGGATCCAATGCCTGGCCCAGCGGCTGTTTGGGCCACCCATATTGTATCATGTACAATCTGCCCGAGCACTGGATCCATCACAACAGCAGAGATAACAAGGGGACAGGTGTTGCGGAAGCAATCCACTGGTTTTTTTTTTTTTTTTTTTTTTTTTTTTTTTTTTTTTTTTTTTTTTTTTTTTTTAGGGCACAAAACTTCTATGGTCATTAGCGCCCAGCCCGTGACTTAAGACAGTAAAAAACCGAAATTGAAAACCAGCAGCAATGGGAACAAAGTCATAAAATTGGAGAAACTAAAAATAGAAGGAATGCTTAAAAATCCACTACAGAAAGGGGGTGGTTGTCCCCAAAAAAAGCTTCAAATGACTGACGTCATTTCACTGTCACTAATAAACTGGAGAACGCGGTCGGCTGAGCGCGTGTCGTCTGCTAAAATCGACGATAGATCAGGCGATAACTGTAGACGGGAGCGTAACGGATTAAAATACGGGCATTCAATTAAAAGGTGTCGTACCGTCCACAGCTGAGAGCAGTGGGGACAGAGAGGGGGAGGATCGCCGCTTAAAAGATGTCGATGGCTAAAAAGACAGTGCCCTATGCGGAGTCTAGCTAAAATTACCTCCTCTCGACGATGCGTTCGGGAGGAAGAGGTCCAAGCGCAAGGAAGGGCTTTCACTTCCCGCAATTTATTACGGGGAAGTGCCGACCAATGCGCATGCCATAAATGAGCAACTTTGCGACATAAACCACTCCGTAGATCGGTGAAGGGTAGCGACTGAATAGCTGGCCGAGGAAGAGAGACTGCAGCCTTGGCCGCTATATCGGCCGCCTCATTCCCACAAATACCAGCGTGTCCCGGGAGCCAGAGGAACGCCACCGAGACGCCCCCCAGGTGGAGCAAGCGCAGACAGTCCTGAATCCGGTGGACCAGAGGGTGCACAGGGTAAAGAGCTTGGAGACTGAGGAGAGAGCTGAGAGAATCGGAGCAGATAATGTAGTGTATCCGCTGATGGCGGCGGATGTAGTGGACAGCCTGGAGAACAGCGTAAAGCTCCGCAGTATAAACCGAACACTGGTCGGGAAGCCGAAAGCGATTTGGGGTGTCGCCAACAATATAGGCACTCCCTACACCTAACGATGTTTTCGAGCCGTCGGTGTAAATAAATGTGGCGTCCAGCATTTGTGCACATAGAGCAGCAAATGCCCGACGATAAACAAGTGTAGGGGTACCATCCTTGGGAAATTGACAAAGGTCACGGAGCAGGCAGATCCGGGGACGGAGCCAAGGAGGTGCTGTACCCCAAGTTGTCAAGGTGGTTTTAGGAAAGCGGAAGGAAAGAGAATGGAGCAGTTGACGGAAGCGGACTCCCGGGGGTAGTAGGGAGGAGGAGCGGCCTGCATACCCTACATCAAAGGAGGCGTCGAAAAAAAGGTCATGGGCTGGATTAGCAGGCATGGAAGACAGATGGCTAGCATAACGACTCAGGAGGACTGCTCGCCGATTGGACAGCGGAGGTTCAGCAGTCTCAGCATAAAGGCTTTCCACAGGGCTAGTGTAAAAAGCTCCAGACACTAAACGTAATCCACGGTGGTGGATAGAGTCGAGACGCCGAAGAATAGACGGCCGAGCAGAGGAGTAGACTATGCTTCCATAATCCAATTTCGAGCGCACTAAGGCGCGATAGAGGCGGAGAAGGACCACTCGGTCCGCTCCCCAGGAGGTACCATTCAGGACACGGAGGGTGTTAAGCGATCGCAGACAGCGAGCCGAAAGATAGGAAACGTGGGAGGACCAGCACAGTTTTCTGTCAAACATAAGACCCAAGAATTTAGCGACGTCTGAAAACGAAAGGTTGACAGGACCTAGATGTAAGGAGGGCGGAAGAAACTCCTTACGTCGCCAAAAATTGACACAAACGGTCTTACTGGGTGAGAAACGGAGGCCGGTTTCGATGCTCCACGAGTGGAGGCGATCGAGACATCCTTGAAGACGCCGTTCAAGAAGGCTGGTCCGTTGAGAGCTGTAGTAGATCGCAAAATCGTCCACAAAGAGGGAGCCCGAGACATCAGGAAGGAGACAATCCATAATTGGATTGATGGCGATGGCAAACAGTACAACACTCAGCACGGATCCCTGGGGTACCCCGTTTTCTTGGGAGAAAGTACGGGAGAGAGTAGGGTTCACCCGCACCCAAACGTGCGCTCTGCCATAAATTCGCGAAGAAAAAGGGGCAGCCGGCCTCGAAAGCCCCAAGAGAACAGTGTGCGAAGGATGCCTGTCCTCCAACAGGTATCGTATGCTCTCTCCAGATCAAAAAATATTGCTACCGTTTGGCGTTTCCGGAGAAAATTGTTCATGATATAAGTGGAGAGAGCAACAAGATGGTCAACTGCAGAACGATGCTTCCGAAATCCGCATTGGGCTGGTGTTAAAAGACTGCGGGATTCCAGCCACCAAGCTAAACGGTAATTCACCATACGCTCCAAAACCTTACAGACACTACTCGTGAGAGAAATGGGGCGATAGCTAGAGGGGAGATGTTTGTCCTTTCCAGGTTTCGGAACGGGAACGACAACAGCTTCCCGCCACCGTCGGGGAAAGGTACTGTTGGTCCAAATTAGATTATAAAGGCGAAGGAGGTAACGCAGACTATGGGTTGATAAATGCAGCAACATTTGGACATGGATACCATCCGGTCCTGGGGTGGAGGAGCGAGAAGAAGAGAGGGCATGTTGGAGTTCCCGCATGGAGAAAACAGTATTGTAGCTTTCGTGATTTTGAGAGGAGAAAGCAAGATGTCGCACTTCCGCTGCACGTTTCTTCGGGAGAAACGCTGGCGGGTAATTGGAAGAGCTCGAAATCTCAGCAAAGTGCTGACCCAACGAGTTAGAAATTGCGACGGGGTCCACTAAGGTATCTTGCGCAACAGTGAGCCCAGAGACCGGGGAGAAACGAGGCGCGCCTGAGAACCGTCAAAGCCGACTCCAAACTTCCGAGGAGGGAGTGAAGGTGTTAAATGAGCTAATAAAGAATTTCCAGCTTGCCTTCTTGCTATCGCGGATGACGCGACGGCATCGCACACGGAGCTGCTTATAGCGGATACAGTTGGCCAAAGTAGGATGGTGACGGAAAATGCGAAGAGCACGTCGCCGCTCACGTATTGCGTCACGGCATGCCTCGTTCCACCAAGGAACTGGGGGGCGCCAGGGCGATTCAGAGGTGCGTGGTATTGAACGTTCCGCAGCTGTAAGAATAACGTCGGTAATATGCGTGACCTCATCGTCGACGCTGGGAAAGCGACGGTCATCGAATGTCGCTAGAGACGAAAAAGTGTCCAATCGGCTTGGGCAAATTTCCAGCGTCACGAGCGCATATATGGCAGTGGAGGCTGCAGTCTAAGGACACATGGAAAGTGGTCACTCGAGTGTGTATCATCAAGGGCGAACCATTCGAAGCGCCGAGCTAGCGGAACAGTACCGACTGCAAGGTCCAAATGAGATAAATGTGTCATGGAGGCAGACAAAAATGTGGGGACCCCAGTGTTGAGGCAAACTAGATCCGCTTGGTGGAAGACGTCTAGCAATAGAGAGCCACGTGGACAAGGATGTGGAGATCCCCAAAGCGGGTGGTGGGCATTGAAGTCCCCAACCAGCAAATAGGGGGGTGGAAGCTGACCAAGAAGATGAAGGAGATCAGCTCGTGCCATTGGTGTGGATGATGGAATGTATACAGTACAAAGAGAGAACGTGTATCCAGAAAGGGAAAGACGGACGGCGACAGCTTGGAAGGAACTGTTTAAGGGGATTGGGTGATATGGAGAGTATCATGGAGAAGAATCATGAGTCCTCCATGGGCTGGAGTGCCTTCAACAGAGGGGAGGTCATATCGGACGGACTGAAAATGAGGGAGAACAAAGCGGTCATGGGGACGCAGCTTTGTTTCCTGAAGACAGAAGATGACCGGCGAGTAGGATCGTAAGAGGACCGACAATTCATCCCGATTGGCTCGAATGCCGCGGATATTCCAGTGGATAATGGACATAGGGTGAACAGAAAATGGAGGAATGTGACCAAGGGTGCTGTCAACTCAACGACTGCTCAGAGCTTGCGACCGACAGCATGGAATGGCATTCAGCCGAAGGCAGAAGATCCTGATCCATAGGTTGGTCAGGAGCAGCCCCTGCCACCAGCGATCGGCCGGTTGACTGGCCACCAGCAGTGCGCCTCGGCGACACAGAAGACGGCCGAGGGCGATTTCTGCCAGGTGGTGCTGTAGATGGGACACGCCTTGGCGGAGAAGGAGAGGAACTGGGTTTCTTTGTAGCCTTCTTGGAAGTATGATGTTTAGATGAAGGAGGAACCGATGGTTGTGAAGTTGCGGTACGTAAAAACTCTTCACGAGTATGCTCTTTTTTCGAAGACTTGGCGTCTGACTTTTGGGCTCGAGATTTAGCAGAACCCGACGAAGGGTGAGCCATAGAGTGGGCAGGCGAAAGTGGTGAGGTTGAACGGGCGATCTTTGCGCTGGCCGATCGGACGACCATGGTACTAAAGGTGAGGTCGCAAGTCTGCGTGGACGCCTCCTTTGTTGGCCGAGGAGAAGCAAGGACAGTGCTGTATTTTCCTGTCTGAGGCACGGTGGGCTTGCGACTGGCGAATAATTTTCGAGCAGCAAAGGTCGACACCTTTTCCTTCACTCTTATTTCCTGGATGAGCTTTTCGTCCTTAAAAACGGGGCAATCTCGAGAGGAAGTACGTTGGTCACCCATACAGTTGATGCAGCGAGGGGATGGAGGTGGACAAGCACCCTCATGGGCATCCTTGCCACACGTAACACATTTGGCCGGATTGGAACAGGACTGGCTGGTGTGATTGAACTGCTGACATCGATAGCAACGCGTAGGGTTGGGGACGTAAGGGCGAACGGAAATTATCTCATAGCCTGCTTTGATTTTCGATGGGAGTTGAACTTTGTCAAATGTCAAGAAGACAGTGCGGGTTGGAATGATGTTCGTGTCAACCCGTTTCATAACTCTATGAACAGCCGTTACGCCCTGGTCAGACAGGTAGTGCTGAATTTCTTCATCAGACAATCCATCGAGGGAGCGTGTATAAACGACTCCACGCGAGGAATTTAAGGTACGGTGCGGTTCCACCCGGACAGGGAAGGTGTGGAGCAGAGAAGTACGCAGCAATTTTTGTGCCTGGAGGGCACTGTGTGTTTCTAACAACAGGGTGCCATTCCGTAATCTGGAACAAGACTTTACAGGACCTGCAATTGCGTCGACACCTTTCTGAATAATGAAAGGGTTGACCGTGGAGAAGTCGTGACCTTCGTCAGACCGAGAAACAACAAGGAACTGTGGCAACGATGGAAGAACCGTCTGTGGCTGAGACTCAGTATACTTACGTTTGTGAGCAGACATAGTGAAGGTGAGGAAACCATTGCGGAAGAATCCCCCATGATTACCGGCGTCTCCGATGGCGCGCTCCGCCCTTGTGGGGGCCCTCTCTGACGGCACTCCCGCCTTAGGTGATTGTTCACACCTCAGGTCACACCTCCTGACAAACGGACGGAGGGACCAATCGGCACTTTCGGAAGGTATCAGCTCGGGTAATCACCCCTCCCTGGGCCTGGCCGTTACCAGGGGGTACGTACGTGTCCTACCTGTCTACCCGGGGCGGGGAATTACGCGTTACCCCGTCACCGGCTACGCACAAAAGGCGTGGGTCGGCCTTCAGACACGCACAGGGAGGAAGAAAGAGAAAGGGAAAGGAAAGAAGAGAGGTCTCAAACGCCGCAGCGGAGAAAAGGGTAAAGAGAAGAGGTAAGGAAAAGAGAAGGACAAAGGAAGGAAGAAGACATAAAAGCAAGGAAGGCGAAGAATGCAGTACATTTACGAGCGTCCGTCTCCGGACGTAGGCACAAACCATACTCCCAGATGGGGAGAAAGGGAAGGAAAGAGCCAGAGGTGAGGGGAGGAGGGGCGAAGAGAGGGATGGGGAAGGATGCGGAAAGGGAAGGTATGCAGCCCGGAAAGGAAGGAAGGCCACATTAGCTCGGGGTCCCGTGCTCGCTACGCACATATCCACAGAAGAGTTGTGGACCCCCTGGGGGGGGGGGGGGGGGGGCAATCCACTGTGTCACTTGTCTCCATATTCAGTTGAAAACAAAGGAATTACTCCTGGTCCAAGGGTGGATATGTTACAAGACACGGCATAGAGCAGGGCCGGCCAAACGCTGCACAGTGTGCAGACATGCGGAAGTGCTGCACATGTGCGACAGGGAGCAACAGCGACATCTGTTATTAGACATGTGTCCTAAATGAACGGCGGTGGCTCCACTTCCCTGTTTATGTAGTACAAGCAAGAGGAAAATTGGTCATTAAACTGACTGTTTCAATGTATACTTACATTTAGGGTTTTTTTGAAATGTGTGAAGGGCTACGCTCAGCTGAAGTCGATAAAACATAACACTCATCTAACTGTCGGTTATTATGCAGATTTCAGACGGAACTGATGAAAGATATAGCAATAATGGTATTGAAATAACAGGTGATCATCGAGAGGTCTGTGGTTATCATTCTGTTCATAGGTCAGTGAGAGAGAAATTATGTGGGTGTAACTGAGGGCACCGAGAATTAGTTATAGGAAACCTCGCATTAGTTTAATGTTATTTGAAATCATGAATAAGGTTCGTTGGAAGTCGCTAAGTGCTCTCTTTCTTAAATACTAGCTCAAAAACATTACGCGTATTTACCTGCCATTAGTCAAGCTTTCTTAATAAAAGCCCACGGTTGTTAACTGTATTACATGTCTTACTGGGTTAAACTGTTAACATAAAAGTATATGTCTCAATGAGTAGACTGTGACAATATTTTAAATGTTTAATACGCAAAATACCTTCCCATTGCAAGCTGTAGAAAGAGTACTAGAATGCGCCGGTACAGAGTATCCCAGCAAGTGGGTAAAGCGACATCTGTGTGTAGAAACATGCACTACATGAACGCTGACGGCTGCGGCGTGCACACTGTGACCCGGAAGTTGCACATGTGCAGGAGCATCGCACGCGTGCAGAATTTCTGGCCGGCCCTGGCATAGAGCGAAGACTATCCTTAAGCTGCACAAAAGCACACTCACAGGCTGCAGACCAAACAAAAAGAGCACTTTTCTGAAGCAACAGATGCAAGGGGTGAGAGATAGTAGCAGCTCTGGGAAGAAAAACTTGTGGCAGAATGCCACTTTGCCAATGAATGCCTGAAGTTCCCACAGATCAGACAGATGGGGAAAGGCCGTAATAGCGGCGACATGTTGTTCCTTGGGGCACAGGCCCTGCTGGGAAATTTCATGATCCAAATAAATAATGGAAGCCTGGAAAAAGTGAGACTTAGTGAGATTACATTTGAGGCCTACAGCCTGTAGAACAGTAAATGAAGAACAGAGGTTGTGTAGGTGGTCCTCTGAGGTAGCATGTGTCATGATGATATCATCGAGACAGTTAATGTACTGAGGGACAACCTTCGTAATCTGTTCCAAAAATATTTGAAAGATGGCAGGTGCACTAGTGACTGCAAACATTAGCCATTAATACTGATACATTCCAAGAGGTATAGTAACTACGAGCAACAATTTTGATGTCTCCTCTCAATGACATCAAACAAACCAGCTCTGTCAACATTGTTGCGTAAAGCTACTGGAAACTGGCTGCACCCTGTAAAAGATAAGGCGGGAGATGTGTTTGAGGGTGTAATGAAATAGTTTGCTCAACGTAAAGTGAGATCCAAAAACTCGGAACACAAGGAATCCAATTCACAATAAGGCACTTGGTCTGACACCAAATGCACTGCATCCACAATAGAAAAACCAAAAACAGGAACTGCATCTAACTCAAAAAAATTTTCAGTACTCACATCATTAACTACCAAGTACATAATGAAACGGTCAACTGACTTGTAAACTGTGTCGGCTGTGGACTGGCCAAGAACAGGAATCTGATGTTTGTTACAGCTCACCAATCAACACTCAATGCATGCCAACATTGGGGATCCTTGCCTGGCACAACACATACAAATTCTGACGGGGATCCAATGCCTGGCCCAGCGGCTGTTGGGCCACCCATATTGTACCATGTGTACAATCTGCCAGAGCACTGGATCCACCACAACAGCAGAGATAACAAGGGGACTGGTGATGGAGAAGCGATCCATTAGTGATCTATTAGCTGAATAGGGACACGGTAGCCTCCATGCTAACTTGTAAGATTAATGGCTTATCCATTATCCACATTTCAACAAAAAGTTTGTTCTGGCCTGCAGACAATGGTGAACAGAACAATGAAACAGAACAAATATTGACATCTATTGATTCCTGCCATGACTGCTGGTGGGGTAGAGATTGACAACATACCATTGCTTGTTACCTTTTGTCATGCTGTATGAAAGGAGAGGGACACGAAGAAAGCAGCATTCACTGCTTATGATCTGCTTTCCACATCAACCTGGTTGGCTTGTTTGTACTGCAGCTACTTCATCTTCCCCCAATGTGCTAGACTCCATACACCAGGGCTGCATGCTGTCAACAATGATGACATTATTCCAAAACTTTATTTGGTGGCTTATGGCAAGGGAGGCCTCGAACGACTGTGCAATATTCAAAACCTCTTCTAATGTAGAGTCCTCAAACTGAAGGGCATGTTGACACACCACCTTGTCTGGGGCTGAACAAGTGATTGTGTATCTGACTACGGTGTCTGCATAAGACTCTACGACTTCACTGTGGCGAACTGACACTTACAACTGAGGCCATGGATCTCAGCCTTCCAAGCTCGATAGCAGTGCTGCAGCTATTTGTGGCACTGGCAGAATTCAGCATCCACAATGCATACACTTGTAGTGCTAGGAGGGCAGCAAACTACACATATTGTCAAATGAAAGTAATGCAGGTTCTTGCAGAGAAGCCAATTGGAACAATAAGTGTTACATACAAGCATGTACCCACAATAAGAAAAGAGCCTTAGAGACCTCCATATCAACCACCCAGAATGTCACAAAATGTTAGTAAAGCCATTTCTCATAAGCATCAGTCTTCCGCAGTTTCATCATAGGGGAGCTACAGGTACGGGTGAACAACTGGCAGTTGAGCCTGGGTCAACATAGCCAACAAAGGTTACAACACAGCTGTTTGCACCTGCTGTTGTTGCAGAAGTGACTGGAGTAAAGCCTCCATGGAAGAGCCAAATGGCAAAAAAAACACAGAATCTAAAACACATGAAACTCTGTATCAACATTGCCACTTGTGTTCTACCTAGGAACACAAGGAAACACACGGCCATAAAAGAGATAGCATCTATTGGGTCAAAGAATGAAATCAACATGAATACAATGAAAGCGGTTTACACATCTCTAATACACGTAACAATTGAGGACCCAGAGGCCCTTGCAAGCCCTTATACAGCTACACTATCTGCAGCAGGTGTAGCTTGCGTAGTGTTGCATCTGCACGGAAGATTTGATAATGGTGGTCAGTGACCAGACTGTCCCCGGTGACAGCAGTTGGTGACCAAGCTGCCCCTAGTAGCCACCTCGGACAATTGGGGCACATTGCTTGAATGTCAGTGCTCACTACGCTTGCTGTAGTGGCCTGACTTAAGTCCGCTGGAAGTCTGCTGTGTATGGTACGTATAGTAACTAATGGATGTCCGTTGTGGGTGGTAGGTGTAGGAACTCACACGTTATTACTCATTCCACCAGAACTGGTCAAATGCACACAAAAAAATAATTTTACACAATGGTGCTTATGATGTTGATCACATTCTTTTGAGTTCCAGACAAGGACAGGCCACATTTTTTCTACTGGTGTTAGAACAGGTAAACTGGAGTGATGAATACTGTTTATCTTAGCCCAAAGTTTGCTGTTACTCTTAAATTTATCATGTGTCTGATGACCGTCATGAAAAAGAATATTCCTTGGTTCATGTTAGTTTTGTCTATGCAGATGTACTGGTGTTGAGCAGTCTCTTTTGTCTGAGAAAATGCTTCTGGATGGGATGTTTGCTCTCAGACTGTTGACCAACACTGAACTGGTGAGTTACTTGCTGCATTGTGCCTCATCTCTCTACTACTATAATGTGGGATAATTAACTGTGTCCTATCACCAACAAATTGTTGCCCATAACAGTTGATTCAGACAGTACTTGTTTCCTCCAAATTATAGTACTGATGATTCACCCTTGACTGGGCAGTATCTGAAAGGTCTAGCTGCTGCACAACACAAGTTGCACACTCAAAATCTGGCTGCAAAGAAGTGTGCTCTTATTAGACATATTATCCTGCACTTGATGACAAGCATCAGGTCTGATGATATCGCAGTCTCACAACATGCCAAATTACTGTGTTTACTTTGATGATACGAGCATCCTCCGACAGCATATATTCTTAATAAAATTGCACAATAATGTAGAAAGAAAGATCAGGGATTCCATCAATGACGAGGACACAATGTCTCAGACGGAGTAGGAGCTCGAAGTGGGGAAGGAAATCGGTCCCGAAACATTCCAGCATTTGCCAAATGCAGTTTAGTGAAATCATGGAAAACTTAAATCTAAATGTCTGAACCGAATCTGAACCCCAGCCCTCCCAAATTTCAATGTCTTAACTGCTGCTCCACTTGCTCAGTATTAGTGTAAAATGTGGTCTCATTTTGAAACTTTGCTCATCTTGAAACTGAAGGGATTTCATAAGGATCTTTAAATATCCTTTCAATCCATACAACAGTACCAGGATCCTTATTACATGGAACAGTTAACAAACCAAGAATTATTGCCATTGCCAGTGTCCTACATATACTTTCTCCCATACAGGTCATTCCATTTCATTAAATTTATATTCAGTCAACAGTGCCCAAGAACCCATAAAATAATGATCCCCATCTGGTGCTATTTTAAGGCTTTTTAGCTCAAGGACATGAGGACATGATGAATATTACTCTAGAGAATGCAAGGCAGATAGTTATTTTGCTATAGGATGCTTATCAGACAAAATTGTCATGAGAAGACAAAGAAAAAAACACTGAGGAAGAAAATGCTGAGATTTAGGCGAATGAAGAAAAATAACATTTGAGGCATATGAGTGTAGTACTATATTGAGCCTATGACACTGTAAATACAGAACGTACCAAAAATATTTACCAGTTTCAGAATTCTGAAAATAGGCAACCTATAGGGATGTTTCCAATATTTTTGGCAGTAAGATACACAAGAGTGCTGAAATATGTAAAGGAGTACCTGTCTTGAAAACCCAATAGCCCTCCTGTACTGAAGGGTGTCTACTGAAACATATAGGGGTTGGACAAAAATATGGAAACACCATGATGTATTTAATCACAAATGGCACATGTGTGAAGTGCTCAATACATTGCACATGTCAGTCATGGTCAGAAGAGTGTTTTATGTAGCTGTGAGAGCATTATGTCAGCGTCAAGTGAAGTCAAACATGGGCAAACTGTTGGTTTTCGTATGGTGGGTGTTTCCATAATCATTGTAGCCAAAGTGCTTGGTATTTCAAAAGGCACAGTACTGAATATATATACCACATACAGGGAAAGCAGAAAACATCATCCGATACATCACAATGTGGATGAAAGATTGTTTTGAGCGATCGTGACATACGGTGATTGAAGAGAATGGTGATGAAAACTAAGGGTGTGACAGCTGCAAAAGTCACTGGAAAACTGAATATCACACTCGTGAACCCTGTCAGCACCAAACTAACATGAAAGGAGTTCCATAGGCAGGAAACTGCAGGGCAAGCTGCAATTCCAAAACCAGTCATCAATGATGCAAATAGGAAAATGTGGCGTGAAAGCCATAAAACCGCGACTATGGAGCAATGGAAAAAAAGTCATTTCGTCATATGAGTCTTACTCTCACTGTTTCCAACTTCTGGCCAAGAGCATCTGTGGCCTTCAGTGATGATTTGGAAAACCATATTGTTTATTCTATGGACCCTATGGTTACTCTGCAAGGTCACATTACTGCCAAGGATTATGCGACCATTTTGGCTGATCAAGTCCATTCCATGGTACAATGTTCACCAAACCTGATGCTGTGTTTCAAGATGACAGCATTTTCCAGGACTGGTTTTGCAAGCATGAGGATGAACTATCATCTCCCCTCGCCACAACAGTCACCGGATCTGAATATTATTAAACCTTTGGAGTCTACTTTGGAAAAAAAGTGTGCAACCACTGACCATCTCCATCATCATTACCTGAACTTGCCACTATTTTGGAGGAATGATGGTATAAGAGTCCCTTGAAAACCACACAGGACCTGTATTTATGCATTCTGAGGAGACTGGAAATTGTTTTGAATGCTAACAGGTTTCCTGCACCTTATTACGAATGGCAATATGTTATGTTTTTGGTACTTCCATATTTTTGTACATCCACTGTATATCTCCTGACAGTGTTAGTAGTCTCGTACAGTATAATAATGTTGTAAATGACACGGCTGATTTGGGAGGCCGTTCGGTCATAATTCAAATAAGACGCCTATCAAAAATAGGCAATTCACATGGTGTAAATTAGGTAATTTTAAAGGAAGAAAGATTAGGGTCATTAGGCATGAAGCACAGGTTGGAATGGGGAAAGAGTCATGTTTGTATGTTACTTTCTGTCCTTTCCTGTGTACAGACACTTGACCATTAAATCTGCCTACAACATACTTTGTTAATTCTGATCTAACTCCATGATAAACATCTTACTTCTTCTTCATCCCAGCCACAGGTAAGCATTGTTTCACCACTCAAGACAAGCCATTTCTGTCTGATATCATCAACAGAGTATTCCTAAAATAAAAACTCTTGAGCTGAGTTAGTGTGTTCCAGTTATTATTTATTTGCTTCTCTACCGATCAATGTGCCCGCTATATAGTGAGGTTCTTCAATAATAACATTGCTTGCATTTGACTGAAGGTTTTCCAGTATTGTAAAAAAAAACATAAATAGCTGACATTCTGTTTATATTCACACACGTATCTAAGGAAGCCAACATATTGCAACATGTTTCAACAAAACAATACTTAGTTACACTACACAAATTAAGTTACAATTTCAACTATTTCTGAAGAGAGTGAAGCATTTCACAGACAAAATTAAATTTCTATTAAAAAGGGCTGTGCAGTAGATTAACAAAATGGAAACAATGGACTTTCTTGGGTCCTTTCCCCACAGCCAATTAAAATGTTGGAAGTATGTGAAAAATAAACTAATTTATGTACTGCAGTAAGTAGCTTGTCAGTGCCCACATTTGAAAACTCAAAAATAAATGTGATTAAAATGACCAAAAGTCATTGTTAAGTCTTTATTAAAATTATCCTGCACTCATTTTCTCATTAGAGCATACAAATTATTGTTATATGTGTGTGTGTGTGTGTGTGTGTGTGTGTGTGTGTGTGTGTGTGTGTGTGTGTGTGTGTGTGTGTGTGTGTGTGAGAGAGAGAGAGAGAGAGAGAGAGAGAGAGAGAGAGAGAGAGAGAGAGAGAGAGACTGACTATACAAAATCAATTAAAATGTGATGTACTTAAATAATAAATGACAGCCAAATAAAAATGAGACAGATGGAAAAAAAGTAAGTAAACTTCATTATTTCAAAAGTAGTCACCATAACTGTTAATGTATCTATCCAAATGTGAGACAGGGCTATCAATGCCTTCATAGAAAAGTGTTTGCATTTGCCTTTAGAACCATGGTTGTATTGAGGCGTGCATGTCATTGTGAGAAGTAAATTGATGATCACAAACGCCTTTCCTCAGGGCTACAAAAATAGGGAAGTTGAAAGCAGAGAGATTGGGACTGTATGGAGGATGTGTAAGGGCTTCCCAGCAAAACTTATGCAGCATGGTCAAAACAACCTTGACAACATGTTGTCAAGTTTGTTTCACTCTATTAGCGACATGGTGTTGAGTTCTACCTGTTATAAAGTCCTAAACCTGATCAAAAATCTTGTCCAATATGGAAGTCTTATTTTATTCACCAAAAGGCAGAGCAAAACTATACTGAATACTTCCCAGAAGTCAAGAAACATGACAACGACCTGCATACCATTATAAACTGCCTTCTGAATCTCATGTACAAACCAAGTAAGCAGAGCTTCACATGATCATTTGAAGAATCCATATTGATTCAAACAATGATATTCAAAAGTCGTATACACCAGCTAGTATAAAACACGTTGCATAATTCTATAAAAGACTGATTTCAAGGATACGGGCCTGTAGTTATGTGCACCTGCCTGACTATCCTTCTAGAAAATGATAATTACCTACAAATTTTTCCAATCACTTGGAACACTTCATTATTCCAGTGATCTATTGTCAACTACTGCTAACAGGGAGTGAGAGTGTTATTTTGCACACACAGAAAATTTTAGAAACACATCATCAAGCCCAATTGCCTTTCATCTGTTGACCAATTTTGGTTGAGTTTCAGTTTCACCGTCACTTAGCTCAATATCTGCCATTTCAGATATTATTAAACAAGTAAGTGCAACTCTTCTTTCTAAAACAATTTTATTATTTTACAAAAGCTTATACCTGTCTACTTTTCAACATTGTTGTTTCCACTAACATTAAACACTAAGGAAAGGGAGTTGTTGAAATTGACAGATTTTAAATCAGGAAGAAGGCTGCATCAAAAGAGGTTCTCACAAACACTTTTTCCAGGCAGTACCTCATTGAACAGAACAGGAACTGTAGTATACAGCATTGTCAAAGAGCATATTTTTCCAGACACAACTACTATTTCAGACTTTTTAAATCAATAAGGCCCCTCATATTTCAAATACCTAAATGTGAATTAAAAATTAATTTTTAAAGACACAGCCACAGGTTCTCACACTAACATCAAAACAGGTGCTCGAGCAGCCTTTACAAATCACTACATGAAACTAGGCAGTGGAAGATACTGTTTGACAGCTATTCATCTGTAAGTGTATGGAGAAAACCGCACCAGAATGGAAAAGATTTATTGATGTACTTTTTGACCATTCTTACTGGCTTTGAGGAATTGATATATATCCCACTGGAATGTCAATCTGTTACAGAATACATTAGCTATCAAAGACAGTAACTGGCCTACAACACATTGACCTGCTCCATAGCTTTGATTTTGCCTTCTGCAGCAAACTTGAAAACCACAAAATATAATATTGCTACTACAAACACGTTAAATGTACTGAGTGACAATCTTCTGATAGACTGTGTATCCTCACACACAAAAACTGATGCAATGCAACGGAACACAATCTGACACTGAAATGTGTATGTTACAGTGCCTAGATTTTCTACATGCAGAAAATGCAGCAATTTGGCTTCCAAACTTAAGACCTCCACCACAGCAACAGGGATGTCACCAGAAGAGTAGTGGCATGGGAGAGTCCACAGGAGGATGCCAAGTGCTGACTAATGCAAGCGAGCTCTTGATTGCTTATCTTCTGTCTATGACCTATGTTCAGTCTCTGCTGAAAAAGCAGGTGGTGTTATGCTCAATAAACCATGTTTACAGGTGAGGTGGTCAGTGGGGGGCAGGGAACGGCAACAGGACACCCCCCCCCCCTCCTCCCTCTCTCTGTAACAATTTATCCCCAGTGATTTGTGATTCAAGTACCCCATTTTGGCTGCAGAACATACAAAAAAAGCTCCTCAGTGGAGTGTTCACCTGACTTCTGACATTTAATCAGAAACCAAGGAGTATCATAACTATGAACTACAACCCTTGGTTCATTTATGTCCCTTGTTACATGTTATGAAATGTAACTTGTAATGTATTTGTTCTGAGTATGTTAAGTTTTTCTTTCCATCAAGTAACAGACTATTTACGACTTTATACTGTAACTTGAGCACTGTGGTTCTGTAAGTAAACCACTGTTATTCTATGTGCAGTAAGTTGATCAAAACACTATTTAACATAGCAATCCATCTCCCTCCTCGACCCCTGCCCCTTTTTCCAAAAGAATGAAATTAACTGTTTGACCAATTACCTCCAACATAATTCACACTCTAATCAACATTAAATCTTCACTCTTCAATGTTGGCAGTCACAGCAACAGCAAAAACAGCTCTGTAGATGTGTTGAATGCATTCAAATAACCAACTTAAGTTGAGATCAGGTGCAGCATAAGACACGGAAGTGTCTCCCGACTGCTCACAAGTCAGCAACACATCAGTTTTGAGTTGTTAGTGGGATGACAGTTTCATAAAACCAGTAAGAGGCAAGGAAAGAAGCCACACATTTCCAGTGATGAAATTGAAACCATTCTCTGTGTTCACTTGAAAATTTGACATTGTTTTAATATTTACTTTGAATGAAGGGTATGGTGACAGCGTGATATGTAGTATCGTACAAAGTCTAGGTTAGGTTATAAACTGACAATCTGGTTGCAAGTTAGTGAAGCCAGGATACTCCTTCGTCTCTTTCTATGGAACACTGTTTGTTCATTGTTCTCTTATCGCCTGCATAGAATCAACAGTTGACACACCTTCTTTCATTCTCAGCATACTTCACAGCGAGCACGGACAACATTGCTGCACAAAACATGTAAGTACAGCACTGGCCCCAATCTAGACTACTACCCATTAATCTGTACGAGGGACAAACATTCGAATAATAGATGCCCATTGATTTTATAGTAAAAAGAAAACACTACAGAGGTTCACTAATATTTTTTATAAATCCCAGCAGCAATGAATCAGAATGAGTACAAAACAATCTGCAATCAGAATGTAAAATTACATTTAGAAAATGTAGGAGCTGCTGCCAAGCCAGGACTGCCTCAAATGTACTAAGTACAGAAGTCTCATCATCAACACCCACTCTTCTATTAACTGTACAGGTTAGGAGCTCCCACCTCCTTTGCAAAATTGCACTCATTTCCACAGCTCCTCTGGTATCAGTCTGCCTTAATCCCTGTTAATCGTCTGTTGCCCTTTCCCTGTTCTCATCACACACTGTACTCTTCTACCTACACTCCAAGCTTACACTCACATTTCTGCTCTTCTTCTGCATTCCAGCATCCTCCTTGAAACATATCCCTACCTCTTACTTGTTTCTTCTACCCTGTGTCCTCCTCTCCTAGTGCTCTATCCCTTTTTCCCTCTTGATGCAGTTATTTGTTTAAATCCAGCAGAATCTTCCATAACCCTCTTCCCACTTTGTACCCCATCCATTTCCTCACTTCCCATGAATCCCATGCCTCCTGAATAAAATTTCAATGAGCTTACCATAGTATTATGTAGACTGCAGGAATAGACACATTCCACTTAAAACACAGCACTTTAAGTTATGCATCGCCTACAGATGTACTTTTTTTGTTAAACCTTAAGGCTACATACTTCAACCAGAACATTGCTTTGCCTGAAACATAAAATGGGACACATTTCTGGTGAAAAGGACAGTTTACATTTAACATGGACTTTTAATAATATGTGTCAGTTTCTAGTAAAGTGGTCCCATTATTCCAGCTCTGGAACATTAAAATGATAAAAGGCAGCAATTCTGAAATGGAAAATTAGAATCCTAAACTATCCAATTGTTTAAATTAAAATCTATATAAAATTAATGGCAAGATTTGTTAGAACAGAAAACAATCTGTAAAACAAAAGTATACAACATCGGACACTAAGGTCCAAATGCGAGTTTACGGAAAAGTGTAGGTGGCAGTAGCAACAAAATAAATATTTAGTAATATGCACAATGGACAAAAAATTAGTCAATTCCAGAAGACTTTACAACATTACCATGTAACCCCACCCCTAGCCTTGTCAATGGCGTAAGTCCAGTGAAAATAGAGCCCACAAGTTTCTTCCGGTATGCCATACTTGATGGATCCCACAGAGCTATCAAACTGTGGTGATGCTGACTACTACGTTTCAACCCACAGGTCCAAACAGTCCCATACATTTTCTATGGCATTAAATCAAATGATTTAATGAGCCAGTGTTAGTCAAACCAGAAATGTACATGTGCAGCCCTGTGACCACAGTTGTGAACTTAGATGACAAAAGTGACCACAGCATACTCATCATGAAAATGTAGAAGAAAGGACAACACTTAGTCACAAAGAACGTTGAAATAAATATCCAGGTTGTTGGGTATGGTAATGTGAATGAGTGAGCCCAAATCATTGTACAAAGAACACCCCAAAACATCACAGAAATCACCTCCAGCTTAAAATACACTCTCCACATGCTGCAGGTTAAAGGCCTAATTGGGCTGCCTGCGCACTAAAAGCCTTGTATTGTTTGTAAACAGAGAAAATCACAGACCGTCAGATACACTACGTCTCTCCATTTATCCCCTGTCCAGTTTCTGTGTTGTTTAGTATATTAAAGGCATGCAGCTTCAGGTCAACGGAAGCGTCCAATTCCACCCGTCTGCTTTGACATGTGACATAAGGGTGTTGTGTATGATGTCATTATGGCGCGGAGTTTGCATTGGTTGTGTTTGTAGATGTCGTCTTGTGTCTGTTGGTGATAGTAATTGTTTTTTTGGGACTGTTTGTTGTAATGTTCTGTGTGTATTGAATGTCTTTTAATTTACGTAGGGCTGTTTGACTTTTGAATTTTTGAGGTGTTGTGGTTTTGGTTTTGTTTTTCATAGTTGTAGGTGTTGGTTTTTTCATATCAATAGTTGTGGTTGACCTGTAAAGGTCAAGGAAAATGACCGATTCCAATTTTCGTAGTTTTATATGTAGGTATTGGTGTTTTGGTATCCTCAGCAGTGGTCAAGGGAAATGTCTGATTCCAATTTCCGTAGTTTTCGCTGCAGGCATTGGTGTTTTGGCATCGTCAACCGCGGTTGACCTATATAGGTCAAGGGAAGTGTCAGATTCCTATAGATTTTGTAATTATTTTTTTGTTTGTCTTTTTGTGTGTTTTGGGATCGTGGTGTGTTTTGTTTTACTGTTATATTTAGCTTGTCTCCTCCCAAAAAACCCCAATTTCCCACAGTTGTCCCAGTAGTTTGAATGTATTTTAGGAGGAAGATGTTATTGTCTTATTTATACGTATTTTCGTGTTTGTTGCTGTGTGTATGTAGTGACATCATAGGCACCATATTGGAGACACTTAGAATAGCCATTTCCGCCATACTGATGATATCATGCATCAAAGCAGACGGGTGGAATCGGACACCTCCGTAATCCCGCAGCTTCATATGTTGCTGTGAGTAACAACCTTTTGCAAGGTACCCAAATGAAAAATGTCCATTGCAAGGAATTCCCTTAGTAATGTTTGCTCGGATACTGGTAGAAATCAACTTGCATTCACTGACAGCAGCAATTCCTGTTGGATTTGAAATCAATCATCATTTGCAAGGTGTGATACTTGTCTCCATTCCATGACAGTTAGGCACCTTTAAAAAAAGTGTCCTTACGCAGTGTTATGTGCTTTCACGTGGTGCACCATTCCTTAAAGACACGATGGACAGTTCATATAGATACATCAGTAAGTATGGCAACTTCATTTAAGGTGTGGTCATGGCAATGTCCAAACACTGGCTCTCGTGTCGTTCTATCAGTACTCCACATCGACCAGGCTTGCTGTGCCGATTCTATACTAGTAACTGGCACCTACACATCCCTTCAACACCATGTGACTTATGTAATCAGTGTTGGGTCACATGACATCCTGGTACCAGTTCTACATCATCCCGAGTGCTTTACCTATTTTATAAATTACAATGAAATTATAAGTATTATCAACTTTTGTCCAACAAAATGAGCATACACATTGGCAAATGTACTGTATTTAAGCAGACTAATAAGCAAATTACCAACAAAGTTTCAAGAATAGAGTTGAGATAGCAATTATCAGACTTCAAAATGGTTTACTCTAACTTAAGCAACTGCTAAGTCAGGTAGTTTTATACTGCCATAATTAACTGTTCCTCAACTATAAGATTCTACAGTGAAGTCTTGGATTTGTTCCTTTTCATAAGGATTTAAAACATGTTACCCTACTTTAAATCCCATATCTCTGCAAAAAGCCAAATCAAATATAAAAGACGGGAGGACAAAATGTCCCATCATCAAGCAGTGGTGGAAATCTGCAATGTGCAAACTGAACTATTATGGAAAAAAAGAAAAAAAAAACAGAAAAACACAAAATGGGTACTATTCATAACAATTTTTGAAACCAATAGAAATTAACAGAAAAAGAATTTTTATACAGCATAATTTATGACTGATCTGCAGTCTAACTTAAACTCTCAGAAAACAATGCCTGCAATGAACAAATGTTTCCAATTGACAATATGACGAGGTTATCACATTCACAGCAGTCCATCCTAGCTGTAGTCAAAGTAAGTTATAAATAGGAGAAATAAATGAAAGATTCTGATTCACATGAATAACATCTGGAAGCTTCAGGTGTCAGCATAAATTACACTGATCTTCAATTTCACATGTAAACTCCAAAATATACTGTAGCAGTGAAAAATTCAACACATTCACTACAGGAATGATCCGCAGTGAGTTAAACAAAATGAATGTAATTACTTGACAAAATTGTATACCTAAAACATGTTGATGGAGTCCTACTGTTTTTAAAGGCATTCGCAGTAGATGAAATAGAATGACCTTAAAAATTTGTGAGAAAGTGTTCTTAAGTAAAGCAAAATAATTCTGCACATAAAGTGAATAAGGCTGCCAAAAATTTTATTGTGGTGCAAAGACTGAGCTATGGAATACAGACTGTTAGCACTGTTATCTATGACTAATATCTTGATGTGCTGGCTAGATAGTTAGTGTGAAAGAGCTCCAAGTTTTTTTTTGAAAATGAGAGAAAGAAGATGAGAGACTTGCACACAACAAACTAGCATAGAAAGCTGCATCAAACAATCTTCGAACTATCTTCTGAGTTGATTCGGTCTGTGCATCGTACGGTACAGGATACACAAAATTATATCATTATTTCTATACAAGGCGGTAATGAGGTTAAAAGGACGACATAAAAAACAGGGCCACACACGTCAGATGACAGACGAAAAGAAATTCAAATAAGGTGTAAAAACAAATAAATGCAAAATATTTTGAGTAAATACTAAGTTACCACGCGACACTTCTATCTCACCAAAAGGACAACAACGAGGATTCACAAAACAGCTTCTGAGCCACGAATGAAAAGCGTATATGTCTTCTTCCCGTAATAGCAGACAGTCTCCTACATATACAGAAACTAATACAATTGACACAAATAAATTGTATACATCGTCAAACATCAACGTCAAAAAACTTCGAAACACTACTAAACGAAATCTTACTTAACTACGAACGACATTTATTGCTGTTACGTACTTTTTGTCACATTCTTTCCAAGATATTCAAACATCGCGCACACTACTTGTAACAACAAACATCCTTGATAACCAAAGTATTCTAACATACAGGACAACAACAGTCATCGCTACCTAGAAATCGGTACTCTTTGTCATATCAACGTGTGTACGTAGATAGCAACACAGAACAACAATAAGAAGGATACCCATAGAGCATTATACTCTGATTAGAAATGAAATATTTTTCTTTGCTGTTTCTACTGTTCTATTAATTGGTTTCTAATGTTATTTTTATTTTAACATTGGTACAAGAAAGACACATAGTCCTCACAGAGGTGCAATGTGGAGCAATTACAGATGATGTTCTGAGTCACATATGTAATGCATCACCAACGCAAGGTTAAAAATGCCATTGTCAGGCCTCTCTACAAAAAGGGGGACACCACAGATGTCAATAATTAGCGGCCAGTATCCTTGCTTACAGCACTTTCAAAAATCTTCGAGAAAGTAACGTACTCAAGAGTGGCTAGCCATCTCAAGAGTAATGGGATACTTAGTAAATCACAGTTCGGATTTCAAAAATGCTGTTACACTGAGACAGCGATATGAATTTCACTGTCCAAATAATAGAGTCTTTAAATAGTAAAATGTCACCAATAGGAATTTTCTGTGACTTATCCAAAGCATTTGATTGTTTGAACCATGGCATTAAGTTACGTAAATTGTAATTCTATGATATAAATGGAATAGCATATGAGTGGTTTAAGCTATACCTACAGAAAAAGAAGCAAAGAGTTTCCTTATATGGGTCAAGTGATTTAAATAAGTTTACCACTTCATCTAACTGGGGTGGAATTACATTAGGTCAATCATGGGTCCCCTTCTGGTCTTGATATATGTGAACGACCTCCCGTCCTATCTGAGACAGGAAGCTGAACTGACACTGCTTGCTGATGATAGAAGTATCATTATTAATCCAATAAAAGAAACTCCTAGTGAAAATGATACAAATAAGGTCTTTCGAAAAGTCAATAATTGGTTTTCTGCAAATGGGCTTGCTCTAAACTTTGAAAAAACACGGTACATTTAATTCCTTCAATAAATATAGCACATCAACAGAAGTCAGTACACAGGGTACAGCGTACTAACTTCTTGGGAGCAGCTTTTTCAGCTCTGTCTGAAAGAAACCCGAAGTTGTTCTTTCTTTCACCAGGCAACGTACTGAAGATTATTTTAGATCGATACAACACGCCTTTCAGATATAGGTCCTTACTAAGTTATGTACTTCTCTATGAAAATCATTCCCACTTCTACTTTGATATAATCATGAACTTGGGTATGTAATGCTGAAAATGCCCTGTGCACTTTCAGATGAGTCATAAATTCGTATATACGTGGTGAACTGCATAATAAGTAACATACATTTTATTTTATGAACATTTTAAGATATTGAATCCTCATTCTGGCAACACCCTCCTGGCTGTGGCTAAGCCATGTCTCCACAATATCCTTTCTTTCAGGAGTGCTAGTTCTGCAAGGTTCGCAGGAGAGCTTCTGTAAAGTTTGGACAGTAGGAGACAGGGTACTGGCCGAAGTAAAGCTGTGACGATGGGGCGTGAGTCATGCTTGGGTAGCTCAGTTGGTAGAGCATTTGCCCGCAGAAGGCAAAGGTCCCGAGTTCGAGTCTCAGTCCGGCACACAGTTTTAATCTGCCAGGAAGTTTCAGTCTAAGATACTGACACGAAGTTTTAGGCATACAGGAGCACATAGTTTTGTTGCTTGTTGAACCCTCTTCACCCCGGTTTCAAGTGAGATATTGAAGAAAATTCGTTTTTTAATGGATCAATATACTTTTTAATGGCATTTGAAAGCTTTGGAAAGAATGAGTGCATCAACATACCTCTTGTTAATGGAGGCATTGCAAATTTTCAGAAAAACTGCTGAGATATGTGCTACAATTGAAAAGCAAAGTGACCGGAATCGGCTATTGCAGTGTAAACACCTCCAAGTGGATATCTCATACAAGGTTCCACTATTCTATCAAGCCCTTCAGCTATTTACTTGTTTCCTCAAAAGTTGTTCACTAAAACATGAGTACATACGTACATTTGAAACAGTTTTTCCAACTGTATATACACAGTAGAGCATTGCATCTGCATGATGAAACAGCATGAGTAGCACTCACTGCCCATCACTTTGCTTTGCATATGAACGCAGAAGCACATGGCCAGCTGTTTCTACACTAGGTACCATGCAGTTTAACTCTGTATCACGTGGCCCCCATTCACCAAGTGCTTGGCAATTATTAGGAAACATGGGCTCTACACAGCTCCATCGCAACATGGTGCTACTACTGGGCCTGGCAAGCGTTGGAATGCATTTATGATTATAATTTCTTTTTACCTGTTAATTTCCCCCCCATGAACCATGGACCTTGCAGTTGGTGGGGAGGCTTGCATGCCTCAGCGATACAGATGGCCGTACCATTGGTACAACCACAACGGAGGGGTATCTGTTGAGAGGCCAGACAAACGTGTGGTTCCTGAAGAGGGGCAGCAGCCTTTTCAGTAGTTGCAGTCTGGATGATTGACTGATCTGGCCTTGTAACAATAACCAAAACGTCCTTGCTGCGCTGGTACTGCGAACGGCTGAAAGCAAGGGGAAACTACAGCCGTAATTTTTCCCGAGGGCATGCAGCTTCACTGTATGGTTAAATGATGATGGCATCCTCTTGGGTAAAATATTCCGAAGGTAAAATAGTCCCCCATTCGGATCTCCGGGCGGGGACTACTCAAGAGGACGTTGTTATCAGGAGAAAGAAAACTGCCGTTCTACAGATCGGAGCGTGGAATGTCAGATCCCTTAATCGAGCAGGTAGGTTAGAAAATTTAAAAAGGGAAATGGATAGGTTAAAGTTAGATATAGTGGGAATTAGTGAAGTTCGGTGGCAGGAGGAACAAGACTTCTGGACAGGTGAATACAGGGTTATAAATACAAAATCAAATAGAGGTAATGCAGGAGTAGGTTTAATAATGAATAAAAAAATAGGCGTGTGGATAAGCTACTACAAACAGCATAGTGAACGCATTATTGTGGCCAAGATAGACATAAAGCCCACGCCTCCTACAGTATTACAAGGTTATGTGCCAACTAGCTCTGCAGATGACGAAGAAATTGATGAAATGTATGATGAGATAAAAGAAACTATTCAGATAGTGAAGGGAGACGAAAATTTAATAGTCATGGGTGACTGGAATTCGAGTGTAGGAAAAGGGAGAGAAGGAAACATAGTAGGTGAATATGGATTGGGGGGAAGAAATGAAAGAGGAAGCCGTCTGGTAGAATTTTGCACAGAGCATAACATAATCACAGCTAACACTTGGTTCAAGAATCATAAAAGAAGGTTGTATACATGAAAGAATCCTGGAGATACTAAAAGGTATCAGATAGATTCTATAATGGTAAGACAGAGATTTAGGAACCAGGTTTTAAATTGTAAGACATTTCCAGGGGCAGATGTGGACTCTGACCGCAATCTATTAGTTATGAACTGCAGATTAAAATTAAAGAAACTGCAAAAAGGTGGGAATTTAAGGAGATGGGACCTGGATAAACTGACTAAACCAGAGCTTGTACAGAGTTTCAGGGAGAGCATAAGGGAACAATTGACAGCAGTGGGGGAAAGAAGTACAGTAGAAGAAGAATCGGTAGCTCTGAGGGATGAAGTAGTGAAGGCAGCAGAGGATCAAATAGGTAAAAAGACGAGGGCTAGTAGAAATCCTTGGGTAACAGAAGATATATTGAATTTAACTGATGAAAGGAGAAAATATAAAAATACAGTAAATGAAGCAGGCAAAAAGGAATAAAATGAGATCGACAGGAAGTGCAAAATGGCTAAGCAGGGATGGCTAGAGGACAAATGTAAGGATGTAGAGGCTTATCTCACTAGGGGTAAGATAGATACTGCCTACAGGAAAATTGAAGAGACCTTTGGAGAAAAGAGTACCACTTGTATAAATATCAAGAGCTCAGATGGAAACCCAGTTCTAACCAAAGAAGGGAAAGCAGAAAGATGGAAGGAGTATATAGAGGGCCTATACAAGGCCGATGTATTTGAGGACAATATTATAGAAATGGAAGAGAATGTAGATGAAGATGAAATGGGAGATACGATACTGCGTGAAGAGTTTGACAGAGCACTGAAAGACCTGAGCCAAAACGAGGCCCCGGGAGTAGACAACATTCCATTAGAACTACTGACGACCTTGGGAGAGCCAGTCCTGACAAAACTCTACCATCTGGTCAGGAAGATGTATGAGACAGGTGAAGTACCCTCAGACTTCAAGAAGAATATAATAATTCCAATCCCAAAGAAAGCAGGTGTTGACAGATGTGAAAATTACCGAACTATCAGTTTAATAAGTCACAGCTGCAAAATACTAACGCGAATTCTTTACAGACGAATGTAAAAACTGGTAGAATCTGACATAGGGGAAGATCAGTTTGGATTCCGTAGAGATATTGGAACACACGAGGCAATACTGACCTTACGACTTATCTTAGAAGAAAGATTAAGAAAAGGCAAACCTACGTTTCTAGCATTTATAGATTTAGAGAAAGCTTTTGACAATGTTGATTGGAATACTCTCTTTCAAATTCTGAAGGTGGCAGGGCTAAAATACAGGGAGCGAAAGGCTATTTACAATTTGTACAGAAAGCAGATGGCAGTTATAAGAGTCGAGGGGCATGAAAGGGAAGCAGTGGTTGGGAAGGGAGTGAGACAGGGTTGTAGCGTCTCCCCAATGTTATTCAATCTGTATATTGAGCAAACAGTAAAGGAAACAAAAGAAAAATTCGGAGTAGGTATTAAAATGAATGGAGAAGAAATAAAAACTTTGAGGTTCGCCGATGACATTGTAATTCTGTCAGAGACAGCAAAGGACTTGTTGAATGGAATGGACAGTGTCTTGAAAGGAGGATATAAGATGACCACCAACAAAAAGAAAAAGAGGGTAATGGAATGTAGTCGAATTAAATGGGGTGATGCTGAGGGAATTAGATTAGGAAATGAGACACTTAAAGTAGTAAAGGAGTTTTGCTATTTGGGGAGCAAAATAACTAATGACGGTCGAAGTAGAGAAGATATAAAATGTAGACTGGGAATGGCAAGGAAAGTGTTTCTGAAGAAGAGAAATTTTTTAACATCGAGTATAGATTTAAGTGTCAGGAAGTCGTTTCTGAAAGTATTTGTTTGGAGTGTAGCCATGTATGGAAGTTAAACATGGTCGATAAATAGTTTGGACAAGAAGAGAATGGAAGCTTTCGAAATGTGCTACTACAGAAGAATGCTGAAGATTAAATGGGTAGATCACATAACTAATGAGGAGGTACTGAATAGGATTGGGTAGAAGAGTAATTTGTGGCACAACTTGGCGAGAAGAAGGGACCGGTTGGTAGGACATGTTCTGAGGCATCAAGGGATCACAAATTTAGCATTGGAGGGCAGTGTGGAGGGTAAAAATCGTAGAGGAAGACCAAGAGATGAATACACTAAGCAGATTCAGAAGGATGTAGGTTGCAGTAGGTACTGGGAGATGAAGAAGATTGCACAGGATAGAGTAGCATGGAGAACTGCATCAAACTAGTCTCGGGACTGAAGACCACAGCAACAACTGTTAATTTCAAAGCTTCCTATGGAGAAAGTGACCTGAGCGTCATCAAGTATTACGACAATGAGTAAGTATGAGCATGTATAATGAACCTTAAAGTGATAATCGAATACTGAAAATTATTAAAGGTCATTGATTTAGCCGAAGTCCGAAATTGAATGAATGAAAGCTGATGAAATACGAAATAATGCTCACATTCATTCTCCAGCTAAAGCCGCACTGACAATGAGAGATATTCTGTACAGAATAGATAAAATCAATTAATGTTGGCAGATATGACAACTGATTATAATCGTTTACTTTATTTATAATTAACAAAAACTTTCAATCCAACTACACTGTAGGATCTCATGAGTAAATCGAGCAAATAAACTAACAGGACTTGTTGCAGTTGATAAAATTAACTGCAATGACTGCAAAGGGACAGGAAACGAATTGTAGAGTAGAAACCGTGGATACAAAATGAATAAAAATATCACTTGAGACAAAAAGGAGACTCTATCTACTCTCTAGGAACAGCTCTGAGGTTATAATTGTAGTGCATTACAAAGCCTACTGCAAAATATTGAAGCAAGTAATCCAGAAATCGAAGCAGCTTTATTATGAGAAAAAGATAATTACATCAGGTAACAAAAAAAAAACTGTATGGGATATTGTGAAGACAGAGACAGGTGGGACCAAAAAGAAAGAGGAACAGACTAATGAAACTTTGGTAATAAGTACAGCTAGTGTTGCAAACCTCTTAAACAACTACTTCATTTCTGTTACTGACAGCTTGGGGTTATCTGGTTTGGTGAACAGTGCAATGGAGTATCTAAGACCAGTCTTTAAAAATAACTTCAGTAAAATGGGAATGACACTCATCCATCATAAAATCCTTAAAATCTAAGTATTCCAGTGAGTATGATGACATACCAACAAAGTTAATCAAAGAGTGCTCATGCGAGTTAAGTTCTATCTCAAGTTATTTGTTTAATCAATCTCTTATCAGCGGAACATTTCCAGATTGGCTAAAATATACTGAAGGGGATAAAGAGATACCATCAAACTATCGAGCAATTTAAGTTTTCGCCAATTTTCTCTAAAATATTTGAAAAGGTTGTATTCAAGTGTCTCCTTAGGCATCTGACTGCAAATGATGTATTGTCGAAATCACAGTTTGGATTTCTGAGGGGTTCTGATGTAGAGAAAGCTATTTACACTTACAGTGAGAATGTACTTAATTCCTTTGATAATAAATTACAGGCCACTGGCATTTTCTGTAACCTGTCGAAAGCCTTTGACTGTGCGACCCACAGCATTCTCCTAAGTAAATTAGAGTATTTAGCTGTCACTGGCAATGCTGCGAAATGGTTTGAGTCTTATCTGTCTAACAGGAAACAAAGGGTGTTGTTGCGAAATACCTGTGCAGTAAGCAGTCAGTCTTCATCTGACCGGGAATTAATTGCATGTGGTGTTCCTCAAGGTTCTATTTTGGGTCCATTGCTTTTTCTTGTGTATATTAATGACCTCTCATCTGTTATATTGCCAGATGCTAAGTTTGTTTTGTTTGCAGACGATACAAACATTCCAATAAGAAGCAAGTCAAGTACAGATTTAGAAATAGCTGCTAATCAAATTTTCACTGACATTAATAAGTGGCTTAAAGCTAATTCTTTGTCATTAAACTTTGAGAAGACCCACTATATGCAGTTCAGAACCTGTAAGAAATATTCTTCCAGCACAAGTATAACATATGAAGACATGCAGATCGAAATGGTTGACAGTGTTAAATTTCTGGGGTTAGAACTTGGTAATATATTCAGTTGGGAATGGTATACCACAGAATTTCTTAAGTGCCTAAACAAGTCTGTATTTGTCGTGAGAATGATGTTAGATGTAGGAGATATAAATATAAAAAAACTTGCATACTTTGCTTACTTATTCTATTATGTCGTATGGGATCATATTCCGGGGCAACTCAGCAAACTGAGCAAAAGGTTTTAGGGTGCAAAAGTGTGTGATAAGAATCATTTGTGGTGTAAATTCAAGAACATCTTGTAGAAACCTGTTCAAGGAACTTTGTATTCTAACCACTACTTCTCATTATATTAATTCCTTAATGGAATTTGTTGCAAGTAATACACCTTTATTCCCAACCAATAGCTCAGTACACATTATCAATACTAGGAGTAAGAAGAATCTACATAAAGGCCTAAAATCACTTACTGTCATCCAAAAAGGGGTCAAATATTCAGGAACACACATTTTTAATAAATTGCCAGCAACCATTAAAAACTTTGTTTCAGATAAAGCACAGTTTAAACAGAGTTTGAAAGACTTTTTGATAGGCAGCTCCTTCTACTTCATAGATGAATATCTTAACAGAGACTGTTAAGTCAGCTTAAGTAAAAATATCTGTTAGATTTCAGTTTTGACAACATTTCGTCACAACAGTCAAGGTTAGGTATTTTGTGTATGATAAATTCATTAATAGTGGATAACAATGTTTCATTCTGACAGTATGTTAATTCTGTAAATATTAGCTGTCCCAGTTTACAGCATTGTATTAGCTTATTTTTTATCTCCTGACAAATGGTGAGGGTAGTAAATATTATATTCAACTGTTTTATGTTTCTATGTCATACTTTATGAGATGTTCCACACCCACGAAAATCATCTCATTTTTTGGGTATACGGAACGAAAACTGAATCTAATCTAATCTAATCTAACCAGAGATATGCATTATTCCAATAAACTACTGTCTGGATAATTATTCGAGGCCGAGCGGGATTAGCCGAGCCGTCTAAGGCGCTGCAGTCATGTAACTGTGCGGCTGGTCTCCACGGAGATTCGAGTCCGCCCACAGGCATGGGTGTGAGTGTTTGTCCTTAGGATAATTTAGGTGAAGTAGTGTGTAAGCTTAGTGACTCATGACCTTAGCAGATAAGTCCCATAAGATTACACAAACATTTGATTTGAATTATTCGAATAAGCAAATCATTCAAACAAATTAACTAACCAATAAATTATTTATAACATAAATAATGAATAACATATAATGTCACCTTATTTTCTTTGTTTATTTCTTGTACATAATTAAACAACTAGTACTTCTTCCCGTGGCTTAGTGCAGTTTCTGTTTGATAAATAACGTATTGACGGTTTGGACATGAAGGTGTTTCAGTGGCTCAGTGGATTATGTTACGGGCTATTCATCGTTGCTTTTGCCTATAACAATGACAAAAATGCCACGTCAAGTTGCACCATGTTTTGGAATACATGCTGAAATGTAGGCTTTTCTGTAACTGGCTATATAAATCTGGTCAGAGGTGGGAACAAGTCAAGGTTACACTATCGTGCCCAATAAAACACTATAGTGCTCAAAGCAACCTCTCGGTTGAGCACAGTTTTATTTAGTTTGCAGCTTAACAAATGAAAAATAAAAATACCTGTACTTATAAGCGGACAGCCTTAACAATTACACTACCGATGCAGTCCCATTCAACCATCTCTGCATCTGCCAGTTCTCCACTCCTCCCCCAGCTAATATGTGCAAGTTCTCTAACCAAGAAGCCAACGATAAAAATGGAGCTGACAAAAATTTTCAGTCTTCAACACCTTCCTTAGATTGTTAACATTATCGGGTATGGTTGTCTCCTTGAGATAATCAAGCAATATGTTTGTGTTTGTAGTGCTACAAAATGACCGAACCAGGCAAGAACTCAGTGACTGCTCTCGACTAATATCACCAGACCTTTCATTTAATGTCTCCTAAAACGTTTATGGTATGCTGATGAACAATTAAAGTGATTCGAAAATATTTAACAATTAACTATGAATAAGCTTTCTGTTAGAAGATAGAATAGGTTTCGATGGGATAAGTATGTTGCAGTTACATAGAGATTTTAGATGAAAAATCCCAGAAAAGACACTGTGTTTGGGTACACAAGAAAATTCAGAACATTGCAGCGAATTGCTAACTTTTTTTAATGAGAAAGTGTCAAGAGAGGATTGGAAGACTTTTTCAATCAAACTACACCAACTGCAATTATTGCAGCACTGTCTTATGCATGATTTAAAAACAAATAGTCCTCCTGCTTCGTTGTCTGTGATCAAGGGACGAAGGGAGGCTTTCAACAAGCTACAGACATATAGTAGCCAAAGAAGTGTCGACGAAATCGGGGGAGGTGAAGTTAATGTGAATTCAGAACTATGCAGAACTGATGATTTCTTAGTTTTGGCTGAAGTTAATTGTGATTTGGAAGTCCTGTATCGTTATCCTGATATAAAGACGATTTCAAAAGATATGAAGCATCCATATGGCGTTTACAGTGTAGAACGTATCTTCTTTAGTATGTTAGAATGGCAAATTCTCGCACATCAAATCAAAATTCCGATGAAATATTTAAAGAAAAAGAGTTGTCTTGAAAACTAATTTAAAAGCAATAAAAAGTACATTTGTTTAACAAATGACAAAGAATTTGAGCAATAAATGTTGGATTTCAGATTCATCTATTATTCATTACTTTGTTATTAGTAGATGACAAATAAATACTTTTATTTGTGTAAATAAATAATTCTTAGTATAAATATTTTCATTTTTATTCACAAATAACGAATAATAATTTTAATCTATATTCATCAGTGTTGATTTGAATAAATGTGGCCCAACTCAGGTGGTAAGCAAAGTGCACCAAGCATGTGAACACTGAGTATTTGCAGCCTCTGTGAAGGTGAGTGTGGAAGCCTGATGTCCATGTGGCCACAGCCAAACTCTCACTTGCTTGTTGTATTAGTTGAGGATGCATCGGTCATATTCAACACTTTCCTCCAGCGTTTTCAAAATGCATTCATGTTCTGTGTCACAGACTACAGCTACTTGTAGACCGTGTGGATAAGCCACATGCTTGCAGGGCTCTAATACAAGGTGTATTACAATGAACAGGAAAAGCCAATACAAGTGAGAGTGTATAATGATCGAATGAAAAACATTCCAGTGAACAGTCATCTGCATACAAGCCATTTGCAGATATTCCAGTGAACACTGACCCACATATGAGCCATTTGGAAGATAATCGCGAGTGTGTAATATGTATCTGCCTTCGACTTCTTTAGTCATAAACATCAGTATGCTTTACTTGTTGCACACAAGAAGCGGAGAGCAATGCAATACAAACACAATCCTGTAAGAGACATAACTTTCAATTCTTGAAAAATATTTCTGTACAAATTCATTATTTTTATTTCTCGTTTTTGAATTTAAAGTGGTTGTTTCATAAAGCTTGGCATTTCCCCATAACAGAATGTTAGACCATAACAGATTATGTACCTTAGTATTTGCCCAACTATTTGATCAGCAGTTTAGTGTATTTTTTAAATCTTACATGATCATGTACCCATACTCGCAGACACTTTGTCTGATATGCTTCGTCACTGCTATGGCTCCCCTGATTTTGTCGTTAAGTCACTAAACATCAAAATCAGTTCTGTTTTTTTCTCATTTACCATCATGGTCTTGTCTCTAAACCTTCTTTTTGTTTCTTCTGTTATCACAAAGATCGCCTACTGAGATTTTTAATAAAAATGCTAGTAGCATCTCTAGATAATACTGACTCTGCTTCTGACAATTAGTAGAGTAAACCATTTAAAAAAGTAAAAACATATCAGAGAGCCTAACACAGAGCTTTGAGATACTCCATAACTAACTTTTCTGTATCCTCGAAAGTAATTTTTCTTTTCATGATATATTTATTCCATCTGTTGTCTGTTATCAAGACATGAGTTCATCAGATACAAGAGGGTAGTCAGAAGTGTCTCAGGGAAGTGTGGCAGGAGGACTATTATTTTTTATATACAAAAACGATCTGGTAGACTGAATGACCAGCAATCTGCAGTTGTTTGCTACTGATGCTGTGGTGTTCAGGAAGGTGCCTAAGATGAATGACCAAAGGATGATAAATGATGACTTAGACAAAAATCCTAGTTGGTGTGATGAATGGAAGCTGGCTCTAAATGTAGAAAAATGTTAAGTTAATGCGGATGAATAGGAAAAACAAACCAATAATGTTTGGATACAGCCTTGGTAGTGACCTGTTTGACACAGCCACAACGTTTAAATTTCTAGGTGTAACATTACAAAGTAGTATGAAATGGAACAAGCGTATGAGTATTGTGGTAGAGAAGGTGAATGGTCGACTTTGGTTTATTGGAAGAATTTATTGGAAAGTGCAGTTCATCTGTAAAGGAGATTGTATATAGTATGCTACTGCGACCTATTCTTGACTGCTGCTTGAGTGTTTGGGATCTGTACCAGGTTGGATTAAAGGAATATATCGAAGCAATTCAGAGACTAGCTGCTATATTTGTTACTGGTAGGTTCAAACCACACATAAGTGTTACAGAGGTGCTTTGGGAACTCAAATGAGAATCCATGAGGGGCTGGCGACATTATTTTCAGGAGACTCTGTTGAGGAAACATAAAGAAGCGGCATTTGAAGCTGACTGTCGAATGATCCTACTGTTGCAACATAAATTTCGCGAAAGGACAATGAAGATAAGATATGAGAAATTAGGGGTCATACACAGGCATATGGACAGTTGTTTGTTCCTCACTCTATCTGCAAGTGGAACAGAGAAGGACAACTAGAAGTGTTACAGCGTACACTTTGCGACCCACAGTGTAAAGGCTTGTGGAGTATGTGTGTAGATGTAGATGAGTTAAACCAGCTGTACGTTATTCCACAGATACCATAAATATATGATTTCCTAATCAACAGATCGTAAATAATCAGATCAAAAGCTTTACAGATGCCCAGAAACAGCCCACAGTTTAAGTTATGGTTCAAATGGCTCTGACCACTATGGGACTTAACACCTATGGTCATCAGTCCCCTAGAACTTAGAACTACTTAAACCTAACTAACCTAAGGACATCACACAACACCCAGTCATCATGAGGCAGAGAATGTTTAAGTTATCTTGGTCTGTAGTATTAGAGACTTGTTTCAAGAAGACAAACATGTGGTTCAGCAGATTAATTTTTTCTGTAAATTTTGAGCATCAGCAAGTATTTTATTTTGTTCAGAAAGTCAAGTAACATTTCATACGTGACTTTACAACTTTTCAGAAAAGCTAGTTAATAGGGAGATTGCTCTGTGCCTGCATATGTGTTGTGTATCAGCCTTTTAATTAATTGTATTTCCTATTGATTGTTTTATGTTTCTTAGGTATACAGTAATCTTCAACTAAATGATACATTGATGAATTCAATTACTGGGGAGTTTATTTTGCCTGAACCTTGTTTAATTGCCTTACCTAGTATATTATTAGGATTACATATACCTTATTTCTTGGCTTAAGATTGTGTTTCTTTTTTCTGTTATAGTCACTTAATATAGAAATTTGGTGTTTTCATTCTAGAGCTTTTTATATCAATATTTGCAATATTTAAATTTTAATTTGCTTTTGTGTTAGGATTGTATAATATTCATCAAATATGTTATTATTTTGCATGTGATCATCAACAGTTTTTCTTTCACTTTGTGTGACAGATTTATTGTGACTAATTTTACTTCTGCCTACATTATTACTAAAACGTTTCCAATTGATTTCATGCCCTCGATGCTTACATGGCATCGGGTGAAGACTCACTTCCATCACAAGTCAGAATCCACTTACACTTACCATAGTGTAGAGTGTAAGACAAATTATGTGCCCTATTGCTTTGCAGATTTACTCATAAACATTTATTGGAGCATCTGGTTTCTCTGCACTGCTACAGTTATAAAATCCATCTAAATATGTTCGCCAGCCTCGTTTTGACCTGCGAGATGACGTTAAATTTTTGGTTACTCCTATACCACTAATAAATGTTCTCTTGAAGTTTAACAACTTCTGGAAAGATTTCGAGATACAGTCACTAGGCTGTAAAATGTACACTGTAAACAGTTCATGCAGTTGTTCCATATACCTCTAGCAACTTCCTCTTACATCGCCACCAAAACACAAACTTAAAAAAAAATCGAAATCAACAGGAAGAAGTGACACAAAAACATCAACCTTTAAGTTTTCAAAGAAATAAATGTAATCCACTGGCATCAATTAAACCTTACCACGTCTGCTTCTTCACTAAACATCACTGTCCAGCTAGGTAATTGGTGCCATAATCTGATTTGAGCCTTATACCTAATGAACATATGCACACTCACTAAATGACAAAACACGTCCATAAAATTGGAAATGAGTGTATCAGAATTCCATGCTGGTGTATTGTAACACACTTTCGGATTCTTGTAGGCTTTCAATATTCTAAAAACAACTAGACTGACCACTAAGGATCACTGACTACCGACTTTATAAATTTATTTCAAAATATCATCTCACTACAGAGGGCACACGGCTTACCTCTTAGATCCAAGAGGACTCTTGGCACCTTCTCGATTTCCTAAGCTCCAAGCAGGTCCTCCAAATTGGTCCAGCATTCAAGCAATACAGACAGTCAGCCTCTGAGGTACTTCCTCCTGATAATAGCACTCTTCAACAAAGACATGCTCCCTCCAGGGATTTTTTAACAGTCTTCCCAAGAGGTGTTGGAAAATACGAACCATCATAGGTCAGTGGCCCTTAAAACAACCTAGTAGGCCCCAACCACAATCCGTTTAGAACAAGTTCAGAAAGACTAGATCATCATCTCATGGCTGTACAAAGCTCCCTTCACCAGGATACTGGGAAATGGCTTTGGTGACCACAACAGCTGAGGACACTGACATAATATTTTAAAAAGTTCTATTCTCATCTTATCTGAATTGTTTATCATCCACATTTCACTACTAAACTACAAAAGCAAACCTGAAGAAAAGACCTCCTAATACTTAAATTTGTATTAGATATTAACAAACTTCTGTTTTTCATTAACACTTTCCTTGCTATTGCCATTTCTGCATTTTATGACCTACTTGAGCCATCATCAGTTATTTTGCTGTCCAAATAGCAAAACTCATCGACTACCATACTTTTGTTCATAATCTAATACCTTGAGCATTGTCTTATTTAATGCGACTACACTGCATTACTCTTGTTTTACTTTTGTTGGTGTTCATCTTATAATCGCTTTCCAAGATAGTATCCACACCATCAACTGCTTTTCTAGGTCCTTTGGCGTCTGTGACAGAAATGCAATGTCATTGGCAAACCTCAGTGATTTAATGTATTATCCCTGAACTTTAATTACTTTTTAAAATTTATCTTTACTTGTTTTCACTGCTCGCTAGATATCAAGATTGAATAATTTTGGAGATAGGTTACAAACCCTTCCCAATCCCTTCTCTACCATAACATTAGTTTCATGTCCTTAACTCTTATAATTGGAACCTGGTTCCTGTACAAATTGTAAATAACCTGTAACTCTGAATATTTTATCCCTGTTACTCTGAAAATTTCAAAGTATGTAGTCCAGTTAAAATTGTCAAATGCTTTCTATAAATCTATGCTTTCTATAAATGTCGGTTTGCTGTTATTCAACCTATCTTCCAATGTAAGTTGTAGGGTCAGTAACACTTTGTGTCTCCCTAAATTTCTCTGGAACTCAATCTAATCTTACACAAGGTCAGCTTCTACAAATTTTTTCGTTCTCCCATGGTGTCAGTATTTTGAAACTATGATTTTTAAATTGATTGCTTGGTAATACTCACACCTTTCAGGATCTCTTATTTTCAGGATTGGAATTATTACACTCCTCTCGAAGTCTGAACATATTTCGCCTGTCTTCAAATGGTTCAAATGGCTCTGAGCACTATGGGACTCAACATCTTAGGTCATAAGTCCCCTAGAACTTAGAACTACTTAAACCTAACTAACCTAAGGACATCACACACACCCATGCCCGAGGCAGGATTCGAACCTGCGACCGTAGCAGTCCCGCGGTTCCGGACTGCACTCCAGAACCGCTAGACCACCGCGGCCGGCTGCATGTTTTCCACATCTTGCACATCACATGTAATAGTTCTGTCATTGCTGGCTCTGCCAAGGATCTCAATACGTCTGAGTAACTGTCATCTACTACAGGGGCCTTGTTTCTACTTAGGTCTTCCAATGATCTTTCAAATTCTTCTTGCAGTATCTTGTTTCCCATTTCATCTTCATCTACTTCCTTTTATTCCTTCTTTTTATTCCTTCCACCTTTCAGCTTTCACTTCTTTGTTTATTACTGGCATGTAATCTGAACCGATAATACCTATAATGAGTCTTCCCTTTTCTCCAAAGGTCTCAATTTGTTTATAAATGGCATTGTTCTTTCATATAGTCACATGTACTTCGACAGCTTTGCATTTGTCCTAGCCATTCCAGCTTTTTCATTTTGTATTCTGTCAATTTCATTTTGTTAAACATCTGTATTCAATTTTGCTTGCATCATTTTCTGCATTTTATGTTTTTTCCCATCAGTTAAATTCAATATATCTTGTGTTATCTGAGGATTTCTACTATACCATATCTCTTTAGCTATTTGATCATTTGGCCCATTCCCTATTAGTCTCTCAGAGCTTTCCAAAGCACAAACCTCAGTTGTTCCTGATGCATCTCAATGAACTACCTCTTAAGGCTAAAGTGAAATTAGTGTTATGCAGATCATACCAACAATTTATAGGATATATATCAAGATGATACTTGACTCTATCACTCACTAGTATAATGTCTGGTGTGAGCGACCATTATAGTGGAAGGTGAAGCTGGCTGGGATACATCAGGATGCATGGCAACTCACTGCCCTAGGTATGGCAGCAGTGGAGATGGAATTCTGTAGGTGGTCAATGGTCTCCATGACGCAGGTGGCCAAGCGATTGTGGTAAGCTGGAGTCAACAGTAGCCCAAGAGATGGGATTTTCACTGTGTATTCCTTCAGATGGTGGCTACAGGTGTTGAGGTGCTTCAATAGAACAGCAGCATTTGGACTCAGCATAGGCAGTGGCCTGCAGCTATTCATGGCAGAGACCACTGACAGCAACTGGCTGTTTCATCTAGGGGCATAGACTGGTGTGGATCTCCTCTCGGCTAGCAGCTGATGATAAATGAGAGTGAGTTCTTAATTTTGGCAGTATTTGCGTTAGCCATATACATCGTCGTTTCTGGATCAGTAGCGGTTTTCCCTTCTAATCCAAAGCGCGAGGCCTGGCCATTGAGCAATGGTGACTTTATGCTCCATTTCTAACAAAGCTTGATGTGCACACCACAAGTACTCTGCTACCCGAGTAGCTCCTTCCTTTGTGTAGTGCACCCCTGACCTATCAAAGGGAGTCCTACAAATTACCACACGATAATGCAGATCTAGGAATCTTCAGCCAAGACTGTAACAGAGCTGACAAAGCCTTTTGTTGAGACCCTCCACTCATCTCCATACCAAAGGACCACTATCAACTCTGGGACTGAAGCTGCAAATTGCGAGCTCTGCTTGCAACCTGCAGGTGAGGCCAGCAGTCTTCACCACCTCTGTCAGCCACCTGTATGAACCGAGGATTGTCTCAGAACTCATGTGAGAGTCGTTGTTGGTGCTTACATGAGCCACAACATGCAAACAACTGGATCCAACAAACTCGATAGTCACAGGGAGGACCACCTCCACCTCTGGGATGAGGCCCCTCAGCAGACATACCGAGTGCACATTGGCTTTCTTTTCAGTCCTGAACTCCATCTGCCTAAGGGACTCCATAACATTCCTAACATTGGAGCTCCCAACAACTAGTACACCCCTCCCCCCGTACGCCTGCTCGGACCCTGCTGAAGGAGCAGCCACCTCCCTAGTCACAGGGTGAATGGGTGAGGCCAGAAGATCAGTCATCACATTGGCCTTCTGCCTCGGGCAACGCGAATGCGTTGTCGTGATATGTCACTAATGGATGCTGAAGGTGGATCCAGTTCGTGGGGTACACTAAAAGATGCATCAGCCTGTGGGCGAAACAAGCGACACCTGTGATGTCACATGCGATGTGCCAGATTCTCTGTCATCGCTGCACCAAGAGACAGCAGCATGAAGGTGACTGACCATAGACAAAAGCCCATTCAGCTGTTCGCGAACTGTGGCCACCTACTCCTGTGTTCACACACAGCATGCACACGTCCTACTCATTCTAACAAGACCAATTCAAGGGGTAAACTGTAAAAGCACACAGAATCCGAGATATGCAACTTGTTACCCTTGTGATATGTCACTAATGGATGCTGGTATCTCAATGAGCTATGTAGGTGGCTGTTCAGAAGAAATGAAATCTATGGTAGACACTGCCCACATATACAGTTACGAAATGCGAGTTTACACCTCGTAAATGGAAACACACACCAAATTTAATAAATATACTATGACGAAAAGACAGGAAAAATAAACACTTAACTTGCCGCTCTGTAGATCTATATCAAGCAGCTAGCATTCCGGGCTGGAAAGAAAGATAATGTGCATTCAGTACGTCTACCAGCGGCCTCATACGAGATGTGGAGGCGGTCTTGCCCGCAGATATCGAACGTGCAGGGTGCAGTCGTCTGCAAGTTGTGGTTCACTTCGGTATGAAGGACGCCTGTTGCATGGGTTCTGAGGCCATCCTCAGTTCATACAGGCGGCTTGCAGAAGTGGTGAAGACTGCTGGCATCATGCGTGGGGTGCAAGCAGAGCTCACAGTTTGCAGCATTGTTCCCAGAGTTGGTTGAGATATTTTGGGTTGGAGTCGAGTGGAGGATCTCAGCCAAAGGATTCGTCGACTCTGTGACGGTCTTGGCTGCAGATTTCTAGGCCCGCGTAATCAGTTTGGGACTTGTACGACTCCCCTTGATATGTCGGGGGTGCACTATAGAATGGAAGCAGCTACTTGGGCAGCAGAGTGCTTGTGGAATGCTCATGGGGGTCTTTTAGGCTAGGCGGTAGTTTGAGGTACACTGATGAACAGTCTCCAGTCGATGTACAGCAAGGGAAGTCAGACCGCATTTATAGTAAAGGTACTTCGACTGACAAAATTTTATTATTAAACTTTCGAATTATTTGCAACATAGTTCCCGAATTTACTGCCCCCCTGGAATGTTGTGGTACTCAAATTATTCTCGGGACATAGAGCTAGCTGAAACATGAAAGCTCTGAGATATTTAACAAGTCATGGAACATATATTGCAAAGACAGATTAGAGGCCGTAGAACGGCAATCTTCATTGCAGTTGAGAAAAATATTGTTTCTGTAGAGGCCGAAGTAGAGTGTGACACTGAAATTACCTGGTCGTGTATAACAGGTCTAGGTGAAACAAAGCCAATTATTGAATGCTTTTATCAGCCAGTTCTAGAGTCATTCAAAGAATGTCTACAGTCAGTAGCGCGTAATTACACAGATCAGGCATTACTAATTGGAGGTGACCTTAGCCTACCTAATATAGACTGAGATGTCCATGGATTCATCCCAGGGGGAACAGACAGACAGTCATGCGAAGTACTTTTGTAATCTGTTTTGGCAGCCCACTTCCAATGGAAATATTTTAGACCTTGTAGCTACAAAAACGCCAGACCACATCGACAACATCAGTACAGAGAAGGAGATTAGCAATCATGACGTCATTATAGCAACTATGGTTACAAAAGTTATTAAATCAATTAAGCAGGCTAGGAGAGTGTTTCTGATAGAAAGAGCAGATAAGCAGTTGTTAGCATCTCACTTAGACAGTGAGCTCACATCACTTATTTCCCATAAAATGGACGTAGACGAATTATGGGCAAAGTTTAAGCAGAATGTAAATAGTGGCCTGGAGAAAGTGGAATATGGATGAGAAAGACCCACCATGGTTTAATAATGATATTTTTAAAATGCTCAGGAAGCAGAGGCTGTTGCATCCAGGTTCAAAACAGAACGTGCAAATGACGACAAACAAAGGTTAGTAGAGATTCGTGCCTAATATCCCGATCATTGGTTTGCTACAGAATCCATGAACATATTCTCAGTTGGAATATGATAACTTTTCTGGAGACCTAGAAGCTTACATCCACGAATCGGAACGGTTTTAGGAAGCATCGCTCGTGTGAAACTCAGCTTAGCTTTTCCTTACATGATAAACAGTGAACTACAAATGAAGGGCAATAGGCAGATTCCATATTTCTAAATTTCTGGAAAGCGCTTGCCCCATTGCAGGCTGTTAAAGAAAGTATGAGCATATGGAGTAGGTTCACAGATCTGTGAGTGGTTCGAAAACTTCCTAAGTTATAGAACCCACTATGTTGTCCTCAATGGCGAGTGTTCATCAGAGACAAGGGTATCGTCAGGAGCGCCCCAGGAAAGTGTGATAGGACGCTGTTATTCTCTACATACATAAATGATTTGGCAGACGGTGTTGGCAGCAGTTGTTTGATGATGATGCTGTGGTGTGCAGTAAGGTATCGAAGTTGAGTGATTGTAGGAGAATACGAGATGACTTAGACAGAATTTCTAGTTGGTGTGATGAATGGCAGCTAGCTCTAAATGAAGAAAAATGTAATTTAATGCTGATGAGTAGGAAAAACAAACCACTAATATTGTGGAACAGCATTAGTAGTGTCTTGCTTGACACAGTCATGACATTTAAATATCTCGGTGTAATGTTGCATAGTGATATGAAATGGAATGAGCATGAGAGGATTGTGGTGGAAAAGTCGAATGGTCGACTTCGGTTTATTGGGAGAATTCTAGGAAAGTTTGGTTCACCTGGAAAGGAGACTGCATATAGGACCCTAAAGCGACCTATTCTTCTGTACCACTCTAGCATTTGGGATCCACACCAGGTCGCATTAAAGGGAGATATCGAAGTAATTCAGACGTGGGCTGCTAGATTTTTTACTAGTAAGTTTGAACAACATGCAAATATTATGGAGATGCTTCGGGAACTCAAATGGAACTTCCTGGAGGGAAGGCAACATTCTTAACAAGTTACACTATTGAGAAAATTCAGAGAAGCGGCATTTGAAGCTGACTACAGAACGATTCTGCTGCCTCCAACATGTTGTTGTTGTTATGGTCTTCAGTCCTGAGACTGGTTTGATGCAGCTCCCCATGCTACTCTATCCTGTGCAAGCTTCTTCATCTCCCAGTACCTACTGCAACCTACATCCTTCTGAATCTGCTTAGTGTATTCATCTCTTGGTCTCCCCCTACGATTTTTACCCTCTACGCTGCCCTCCAATACTAAATTGGTGATCCCTTGATGCCTCAGAACATGTCCTACCAACCGATCCCTTCTTCTGGTCAAGTTGTGCCACAAACTTCTCTTCTCCCCAATCCTATTCAACACTTCCTCATTAGTTATGTGATCTACCCATCTAATCTTCAGCATTCTTCTGTAGCACCACATTTCGAAAGCTTCTATTCTCTTCTTGTCCAAACTATTTACCGTCCATGTTTCACTTCCATACATGGCTACACTCCATACAAATACTTTCAGAAATGACTTCCTGACACTTAAATCTATACTCGATGTTAACAAATTTCTCTTCTTCAGAAACGCTTTCCTTGCCATTGCCAGTCTACATTTTATATCCTCTCTACTTCGACCATCATCAGTTATTTTGCTCCCCAAATAGCAAAACTCCTTTACTACTTTAAGTGTCTCATTTCCTAATCTAATACCCTCAACATCACCCGACTTAATTCGACTACATTCCATTATCCTCGTTTTGCTTTTGTTGATGTTCAACTTATATCCTCCCTTCAAGACACCATCCATTCCATTCAACTGCTCTTCCAAGTCCTTTGCTGTCTCTGACAGAATTACAATGTCATCGGCGAACCTCAACGTTTTTATTTCTTCTCCATGGATTTTAATACCTACTCCGAATTTTTCTTTTGTTTCCTTTACTGCTTGCTCAATATACAGATTGAATAACATCGGGGAGAGGCTACAACCCTGCCTTACTCCCTTCTTAACCACTGCTTCCCTTTCATGTCCCTCGACTCTTATAACTGCCATCTGGTTTCTGTACAAATTGTAAATAGCCTTTCGCTCCCTGTATTTTACCCCTGCCACCTTTAGAATTTGAAAGAGAGTATTCCAGTCAACATTGTCAAAAGCTTTCTCTAAGTCTACAAATGCTAGAAACATAGGTTTGCCTTTCCTTAATCTTTCTTCTAAGATAAGTCGTAAGGTCAGTATTGCCTCACGTGTTCCAACATTTGTACGGAATCCAATCTGATCTTCCCCGAGGTCGGCTTCTACCAGTTTTTCCATTCGTCTGTAAAGAATTCGTGTTAGTATTTTGCAGCTGTGGCTTATTAAACTGATTGTTCGGTAATTTTCACATCTGTCAACACCTACTTTCTTTGGGATTGGAATTATTATATTCTTCTTGAAGTCTGAGGGTATTTCGCCTGTTTCATACATCTTGCTCACCAGATGGTAGAGTTTTGTCAGGACTGGCTCTCCCAAGGCTGTCAGTAGTTCCAATGGAATGTTGTCTACTCCGGGGGCCTTGTTTCGACTCAGGTCTTTCAGTGCTCTGTCAAACTCTTCATGCAGTATCGTATCTCCCATTTCGTCTTCATCTACATCCTCTTCCATTTCCATAATATTGTCCTCAAGTTCATCGCCCTTGTATAGACCCTCTATATACTCCTTCCACCTTTCTGCTTTCCCTTCTTTGCTTAGAACTGGGTTTCCATCTGAGCTCTTGATGTTCATACAAGTGGTTCTCTTATCTCCAAAGGTCTCTTTAATTTTCCTGTAGGCAGTATCTATCTTACCCCTTGTGAGATAAGCCTCTACATCCTTACATTTGTCCTCTAGCCATCCCTGCTTAGCCATTTTGCACTTCCTGTCGATCTCATTTTTGAGACGTTTATACTCCTTTTTGCCTGCTTCATTTACTGCATTTTTATATTTTCTCCTTTCGTCAATTAAATTCAATATTTCTTCTATTACCCAAGGGTTTCTGCTAGCCCTTGTCTTTTTACCTATTTGATCCTCTGCTGCCTTCACTATTTCATCCCTCAAAGCTACCCATTCTTCTTCTACTGTATTTCTTTCCCCCATTCCTGTCAATTGTTCCCTTATGCTCTCCCTGAAACTCTGTACAACCTCTGGTTCTTTCAGTTTATCCAGGTCCCATCTCCTTAAATTCCCACCTTTTTGCAGTTTCTTCAGTTTTAATCTACAGGTCATAACCAATAGATTGTGGTCAGAGTCCACATCTGCCCCTGGAAATGTCTTACAATTTAAAACCTGGTTCCTAAATCTCTGTCTTACCATTATATAATCTATCTGATACCTTTTAGTATCTCCAGGGTTCTTCCATGTATACAACCTTCTATCATGATTCTTAAACCAAGTGTTAGCTATAATTAAGTTGTGCTCTGTGCAAAATTCTACCAGGCGGCTCCCTCTTTCATTTCTTAGCCCCAATCCCTATTCACCTACTACGTTTCCTTCTCTCCCTTTTCCTACACTCGAATTCCAGTCACCCAAGACTATTAAATTTTCGTCTCCCTTCACTATCTCAATAATTTCTTTTATTTCATCATACATATCTTCAATTTCTTCGTCATCTGCAGAGCTAGTTGGCATATAAACTTGTACTACTGTAGTAGGTGTGGGCTTCGTATCTATCTTGGCCACAATAATGCGTTCACTATGCTGTTTGTAGTAGCTTACCCGCACTCCTATTTTCCTATTCATTATTAAACCTACTCCTGCATTGCCCCTATTTGACTTTGTGTTTATAACCCTGTACTCACCTGACCAGAAGTCTTGTTCCTCCTGCCACCGAACTTCACTAATTCCCACTATATCTAACTTTAACCTATCCATTTCCCTTTTTAAATTTTTTAACCTACCTGCCCGATTAAGGGATCTGACATTCCACGCTCCGATCCGTAGAACGCCAGTTTTCTTTCTCCTGATAACTACATCCTCTTGAGTAGTCCCCACCCGGAGATCCGAATGGGGGACTATTTTACCTCCGGAATATTTTACCCAAGAGGACGCCATCATCATTTAATCATACAGTAAAGCTGCATGCCCTCGGGAAAAATTACGGCCGTAGTTTCCCCTTGCTTTCAGCCGTTCGCAGTACCAGCACAGCAAGGCCGTTTTGGTTATTGTTACAAGGCCAGATCAGTCAATCATCCAAACTGTTGCCCTTGCAACTACTGAAAAGGCTGCTGCCCCTCTTCAGGAACCACACGTTTGTCTGGCCTCTCAACAGATACCCCTCCGTTGTGGTTGTACCTACGGTACGGCTATCTGTATCGCTGAGGCACGCAAGCCTCCCCACCAACGGCAAGGTCCATGGTTCATGGGGGGGGCCTCCAACATACATTGCATTTAAGGACCATGAGGACAAGATTCAAGAAATTAGGACTGATAGGGAAGCATATAGTGCTCGTTCTATTTGCGAGTGAAACAGGAAAGGAAATTATTATTAGTGGTATAGGCTACATTCCGCCACGGGCCGTAAGGTGCAACGCGGAATGTCGATGTAAATATAGATGACGAAAAGGGGAGGGAGGGAGCTCCAAATGACAAATGGTAAGTCGCTTATGTTGTAAAATGCTCTGGGACTGGTCCTGAGGCTAATTCTCAGTGACAAGATAACTATAGCAGTACTCTTCAGGAACAATAACAGAAGAAGAGAAAATGTGTCCTCACAATTACAAGCATTGGACATAAATTTAGTTCAAAACACAAAATTCTTTGTAAATGTTTACAGAGGAAAGACCACATTGCTATCATAAGTAGCAGTCTAAGTTCAGCCATATTTCTCATCCAAAATATTAAACGACTAGTACCAGATAATGTTTTGTGAATGGTTTATTTATCATATTTTAGTGGCATAATGACCTACGATGGTATCTAAACATTGGGGTCAGTCGAGTGATGCAACTAGCTGCAAAAGCTATGATCAGAATAATGCATTGTCCTCGAACAACAGACAGCTGTTAGGCTGCTATTTAATAAATTGAAAATTCTAAATTTCTATTGTTTATAGACTGCTGGAAACAAATTAGTTCACCTGGAAAGACGACATCGATTTTGGCCTGACGATGGCATATACCACCTATGAGTTAGTAGATGTACTTAGTCTGCCTGCTTAGCTGGAAAGTAACGTGCTTGAGTCCCACACAGCAAGCCTGAGTTCGAATCCCAGCTGGGTTGGAGATTTTCTCCACTCATGGACTGGGAGTTGTATTGTCCTCATCATCATATCATCCTCATCACCAGCACATGAGTCGCCCAATGTGCAGTCGACTGCAATAAGACTCGCACTCAGTGGCCCAACTTCCCCAGATGGGGCCTCCCGGCGAGCAATGCCATACGATCATTTCATTTCAGTAGATGTACTTGATAATACTTTCAGCGTCATGTGCCAACAGATAGCATAGTGTCATAGCTACAAGAGTGCCATCTGCATCTACCCCTTAACAGGGAATGCTGTCAATCAGAAGGGTCAGTGTGGTGAAAGCAGGGAACCATGCTATCGACAGACAGCTTCCTACAGCCAAGTGAGCGTGTTTGAAAGGATAGAAATTGTTGCATTTCAAGTGGTGGGTTAGTCGTTTTCGAGAATTGCCACACAAACTGCATATTTAGTTGTGTAATGATTCTGGTACCAGTGATCATGTGAAAATTATCACACCCATAGATGAGGTTCTGGACATTCATGCAGTGCAGACACCCACCAGGATCACTGTATCGTAAGGGCAGCAGTGGCAGATTGTACAGCTACCCCAGCACACATAAGAGGACTTGAGGGCTTGTGGGTGTAGATGTGTCAACACAAACTGTTGCAGTAGGTATATTTTGTATGATCTGGCTCACTAACACAATTTTAAACTAAATATTGTGTTTTATAAATAACACAAAAGATTTTAACAATCAGCAATAAAATTAATATATTTAATTAATGAAACCGATTATAAACAGTAACTAAATAGCTATTTTTAACAATATAAAAACAAACTATAATAACTAATTGATTTCTAACTTTATTTACAACACGATATTAACACAATAACATGTATTAGTGAAAAAGTAAGTTTTTTTTTTAAAAAAAGATTGTGAATAAAATGAAATTAATTAAAATTTATTAGTTAAAAAAGTACAATATTTTTAAAAATCAAATTGTGAAGATAAGTAAATTAATTAAAATTTATTAGTTAACAAAAGTAAATTATTTAAAAAAATCACATTGTGAAGGTAAGTAAATTAAGTAAAATGTATTAATGACCAAAGTAGATTATTTTAAAAATTTTACAATGTGATTGTAAGATAATAAAATATATTATTAAAACAAAAGTACATTTTTTAAACATTTTAGATTGTGAATTCAATATCAAGAAATTCATTAGTTCTATTTTTAAGTTCCTTCATCCTTTATATTTCAATCTCATTTGACCTTTTTTAAATATTTCAAAATCAAAGTCATCAATTCATCAGAAAATCTATTTGGTAAGATAACTTTTAAATTATCATTTAGTTCTAGACAAAGTTGTTCTCCATATCTGGGATGTAAATATTCACGGTACATAAAATTATATAAATCATTTATCTCTAGATCATTAATTTTTTAATTTCTTTAGAAATACTTAAATTGTTGAGCTTCTTGATTAAAGAAATTTACATTTGTACAGAAAATTATTTATTACTTTTACAAAAATAAATTTGTAGTTTGTAATCAATAATATTTTAAATATTGTAATTTTCAACTTCTATATGATTCATTGAATTTATTGCGTTTTTCATAAATCAAGTAAAAATTATTTCTTACAAATGGAAAACTTAAACAAAAGACAAAGTAAACCAAAAAATTTATAAACTAATTCAGCAATCTGAAAAAGATATTGATTGTCCTATTTATTTAAGTGATGAAAATAATAATAATTTATTAAATCAAATTTCATAAAAAATTGTATTGATGAATAGTAAGGCAAAAAGAAAATTGTCCTCTTTGTAGAACTATTATTAAAAAAAAAAGAACCAGGAAAAATAACGTAGTTGATATTAATGCTATGTTTCGTGACCAATATGAATAACCATATTATGATGAATATTTATTACATAATTTATAAAATTTATTTAAAATTAAAACTAAGATATTTTAAAGAACTATAACCATTTACTTTTTCACGAATCAAATAAATTTTTATATATAAATGTAGCAAGTTCAATAACAATCTTCTGTTAAATCTAAGTTTCGTAAATATTATAATTCAGAGCACTGAGCTCATTATGTTACTGTGCAAAAATGTACGAAAGTATGTTATAGAACTATATGTAGACCATGTAAAAAATAAATATCATGTAAAAATTACAATAAAATCGAATTTCTTGTGTATGTGTATGTGGAAAAGTCTTGCGAAATGTTATTTTAAGGGACATTTAAGCCGAAATCCAAGAGAAGAACATTCAAAAATGTTAGTAACAATGAATAATGGAGAAAAATTTACATCTACAATGAATAATGAGGTAGTTGTAAGTGAAGAAACAACCACATCTACAAAAGAACGTAAAAGTTGTCAAGAAATTAAAGATTTATATTGTTTTTATGCAAATCCTTCACATAAAGATAAACATGATAATAAATGTAAGAAGTGAATTTCATGTTGTATTAAGAATAAGAGAGAATTAAATTTATGATTTATTATTTATTATATAATAATACCTTATGATTAATTAAATTAATTATTAAAACTAATTATTGTTAAACTAAAATAATGAACTAATCCTTTTAAAAAACTAATTTTTAAAAAACTAATAGATTCGTTATCTAATTGATTGTTAAACTAAATAGTAAACTAACACTTATAAAAACTAATTGTTTAAAAAACTAATTGATTGATAAACTAAATAATTAACTAATTCTCTTTTTGATTAATCATCTACTAAATATTAATCCTTATCCACCTATTTAATAATTATCGTTTTGTTATAAAATATATTTTTGGGATCTAATGAATTTTTTTGCTATAACTAAAACAGCATAATGGAAACATACATTGCTACTGAACAACTACAAAATTTTAAGTTAAAACTCCTTTTGAAAGTTGTAGAAAAAATAATTTACGACGATAATAAAATTTACCAAACTTGATTTAATTAGATTTCCTATAAAAATCAGCTTATTATTGTTAGAATTCATCCAATTATTTTTGGAAATAATACACCTGAACGCAATTATAAGACTGCTACAGCTGTTGCTGAAATAAATGAAAATTATAAAAATTATACAACACAAGTAAGTAAAAACTATACAAATATTGTTAAAACTTATATACCTACAGGCAGTTCTAAGACTGTTACAGCTGTCAGTGAAGTAAATCATAATTTTTGGAAAAATGTACCATATTATAATATTTATTGTCATTGTCTAACTAAAAAAGATAAACCATTAAAAAATATTTAGAATTCTAAAAACATATTTCACAAAATGAAACCAAGATATAGAAATATAATTAAAGATTACTTAGTTGAAAAAGCATTTCAAAACAGATTTCAACTATAAATTTGGAAAATAGTATAAATCGACTTGATTGTAATCAATTATTTTTTTTAATTGTTAAAGAATGTTGAAAGTACATAAGGGTTTAAGATAAATTTTTATTTATATTGTTAATATAGACTATAAACAAATGAAAATAATGAACAAGTTTAAGAATTTGGACAATTAAACAGAAACTATATTATTTTAAAGATAAAGTTTTAGTAAAAAATTTAAACAAGGGGAAAGAGATATTTTAGAAAAAATTTGTAATGTTCTAGCACAAGAATCGGGATGGGCATTAAATAGAAACATTGGTTTGAAACTAGCAATTAATAAACATATTCCACTAAAAGGATTACCTTATATTGATTTACCAGATTAAATAAGAAATAAAGAAGTTTATTAAGTACAAAAATAATGGTGAAAAATGCCTTTTATGAACTGCAAAAGGAGCTCTGTATCCTGCGGATAAAAAATTCTAAAAGAGTAACAAAATATGAAGTTGTTAATCTTGATCTTGATAAACAATTTGTAAATGTTGTATTTCCTGAATTAATTTTTATATTACAAAAATAATAACTATAATTAATGTATCTATTTTGTTTATTCATTTGAAGATGTTGACGGAAAATATAAAGTGTATCCATTAAAAATTACAAAATTCAACAGAGAAAATCATATAAATCTAGTTAATTTTAAGAAAGATAATAATTCACACTATTGTTATATAAACAATTTTCTAGACTTGGATCAAATTTTATATTTTACTACATTTTAATAGTAAAGAATAATTAGAAAAACTTACACCAAATTGTTTAACTAAAAAACCGTTAAAAGTTGAAACGCGAAGTGAAGGAGAATTTTAGAAATTATCAATATACACAAGGAGTTCAATTTCCTATTTTTGCTGATTTTGAAGGTTTAGTTTTAAATATGGGTAATTGTGAACAAAATCTAGAAAAACAATATTCAATCGAGTATCAAAAACATGAACCAAGTGGATTTTGTTATTACATAAAATACATATATGAAAATTATAAAGACCCTGTTACTTATAGACAGCCAAATTGCCATAAAAAATTTACTGAATGTATAAAACAAGAAGTAAAGAAATTAGAAAACTTTGTTCTGAAATTGAAGAAATGAAACCACTTACAATTGGAGAAAACAAAAAATACTAAATTTTGTACATTAAACAACTATTATTATACAAAAAATAATAAAAAGGTCTGTCATGATGATCTAACTGGAAAATGTTTTGCTCCATTATGGAATAATTAGAATATAAATCTAAAACAACACGATTTTGACCAATTTATTTACTTAATTTACATAATTAATTTGGTTATGTTTCCCATCTTTCTGTACAAGAACTTGGTTACGATAATATAGACATAGACTTAATAGCAAACAATGAAAGTAAATATAATAGTTTTGGTAAACACACATTAAATTTAAAAATGCAATTTCTTGATACACAATTTTCACTAGATAAACTTTCATAAAATTTAAAGAAAAATTAAATAAACATATTAAGGATTATTTTTCTATAGAACTATTATATTTAGTAATTAGAAAAAGTGTTTATCCTTATGACTATATGGATTCCTGGAAAAATTTGATGAAACACAATTACGAACAAAAGAAAAATTTTACAGTAAATTGAAAGGTTTTAACATAACTGATGAAGATTATGAACATGCAAAATTAGTTTCAGGAAAATTCAATACAAAAAATCTTGGTGAAAATCTTAATTTGTATCTTAAAACTGATGTATTATGATTAGCTGATGTTTTTGAACATTTTGGAAAAACATGTGTAAGACCATATAATGTAGATCCTTCTTGGTAATATACAGCTCCAGGTTTATCTTAGGATGCAATGTTAAAAATTACTGAACAAAACCTTTAATTAATGAATGGTTATGATATGGTTTTAAAGGTTGAAAAATGAATAGGAGGAGGTTTTGCACAATGTTGTAATAAACATGTAAAAGCAAATAATAAATATTTAAAAGATTTCAATAATAAATAAGTAACAAATTATATAATAAATTTAGATGCAAACAGCTTATATGATTATGCTATGAATCAATATTTACCTTATGGTAGATTTAAATGCGATGAACTAAATAATATTAAATGTAGAAAAATAAATAAAATTTCAAAGAATTGTGAAGATGAATTTATATGTGAAGTAGATTTAGAATATCCAAAAAATTACATGATTTGCATAAAGATTTGCTATTAACTCCTGATTCAAAAACGGATCCAGGTACAAATGAAAGTAAAATAATAACTATTTCTGATAAAAAAAGCATAATTATGTAGTACATTATAAAAATCTTGAACAATATTTATGTCTAGGGTTGCAACTTACAAAAACAAATAACACTATAAATTAAAATCAAAATAATTGGGGATAGAAGTATATAGATTTGAACACATAGTTTAAAACTAAAGCTACAAATGATTTTGAAAAGGGGTTTTATTAACTAATGAATAATTCTGTATTTGGAAAAGGCATGGAGAATATAAGAGATAGACTAGATATAAAATTAGTTTCAAATAGTAAAATAAATTGTAAAATATATTATAGTGAAATATATTATTATATTAGCTAAACAAATTTTAAATCTGGAACTATATTTATTGAAGATCTTGCTGCAATTCATAAAATCAAATTTGATAAACCAATTTATGTTGGATTAAGTATATGGTATACTCGATTTATCTAAAGAATTAATGAATGATTTTCACTATAAAGTTATGGAACCTAAATATGGGGAAAATATCTATTATGTTATTAAGATACAGATAGTTATATTTTTAATATTAAAACTAAAGATTTCTATGAAGATATAAGATCCATAATTAATTGTTTTGATACAAGTGATTATCCAACAGGAAATATATATAATATTACACACTGAACAAAATGGTAAAATGAATAATGAATGTAATGGAAAAGTAATTCTGTGGTTTAATAAAAAAATTTATGCTTATAAAATCGGTGACAATTTACAGAAAAAATCTAAAGGAATAATGAAATGTGTTGTTAAAAAGAAATTAAGTTTACATGATTAAAAAGATTGTTTATTTAACAGTATAGATCAATACAAAAATTATTTTTATTTCAAGTGAAAAACTAATAATATATGCAATTCAATTAAGATAATAAGATAATATGTATTGAAAAATAAAATAGATTCATTAGCATGAGGTCATTATAAATTATAAAAAATTAATTAATAAAATTATTTCTATACATATTTAAAAAATTTTATATATAAAATTTTCTATATAAATGGAAACTGTTTACAAACAACAAGATTTTTGGAAACAACAACAAAAGAATTGACTAAATTAAACACAGAAATAATTCAATTGAAAGATGACAGAATTAAAATGAAAGATTAAAGTAATTAAGTAAAAGATGAAATAATTAAAGTAAAATATGTAATAGTTAGAGTAAAAAACATCCCCATTCAAAATTTGATGGAAATAATTGATACTTATTTAAAAGTTAATTGATAGTTAAAATAGTTTGTAAACTAATTCTTTTAATAAACTAATTGTTTAAAAAGTAATTGATTGTTATACTAGATAGAAGGCTAATTCAATATAAAATTAGCGTCAGCTGAAGCAAATTTTAGTGTGAAACGACTTTATCTTCATTTATCCTAGTGATATGTGAATTATCAAAACCTAACCATTTAACAGAAACTCGATTACCTTTTTTCTTAAAATATTTTCAACTAAGTATACAACTGGGTATTTTGTTTTCTCTAGTTTTTGGTCATAAAAAATTCTTTTTATATCTTCTAATTTACATGTAATTGGATTAGAATAATAACAACCTCAATGTCAATTATTTCTGATGTTCAATTAACTAAATAACATTTTTCAAAAGGAGTGTTAAGATTACTAATTATAATATTATTAATTTTAGTAATTTTAGTTATTTTATTAGATATAATGTTACTGGTTTTTAATTCATTTCACTAAAACCTATTGGTTTCATTTTTATTGTAGAATGTTTTGTATTATTCTATTAATCAAATATGTTTTTAACTCTATTTAAACATTTATAATTTCCTTGTAAAGCAAATTTCTTCCCCATTTCTAATTTAAGTGTTCTTTTAAATATATCAACAGAAAATGCTTTTAATACGGAAAAAAATGAATAATGATTCATGTTATAAATTTTCATTTGTTCTTTGAATTCTTTGCTACACAATTCTTTACCATTATCTGTTTGTAAAGTATTTGCCTTTCTAATTATTAAAATTTTTTGAAAAACATCAATTATATTTTCATCTGTTTTGATATAATAAAAACAATAAATGCATGTCTTGAAAAACAGCAATAATTGTTAATAAATAACTATCACTTTTAATTATTTTTGAAATCCCCATTACCTTTCCTGAATCCATTTCAACTAAATCAGCTAGCCAGAAATCATCTATATTAAAAGAAACACATTTCTCCTTTTAAAATTCTTTCTAATTAATTGACGTAGTTCATTAATTATTTCTTCATGAATATAATTTAGACCTTCACCAATTGCAAAATTTTTTAATGAATTTGATTTTTTTAGGTTTCCAAATTGCAAATTGTACAAATACCTTCCATTCTCTGTCTTGGAATTTTAGTTATTCTTCTATGTAGGTTATGTGTTTCTATAAATGTTTTACACATTAAGCATTAAAAATGATTACCATTGAGAACTGAATATGTACTATGATTTTCCAATTGTATATACAAAAATTATATATATTAAAAAATTTTATAACATTAAAATTTTCTAACAATCGTATTTCTTCTATTACTTCTTCACCTTCTCTCTTATGTAAGCCTTTATTAATTTTTTGTTTCTAATGTTAAAAATTTTGCTTTCTAAGATTTAATTATAGCTAATGCATTAAGGATATTACTTTTCATTTCACTTACTACTTTAGTATAATTTTCCAATATACCACCGATAATACTGTGTCTTTGCTTTAAATCTAACATAATGTTGTCATTATCTCAATTATTAACATTGTTATTAAATTGTGTTATAATGCTTGTGTATTCTGGTTTTGTAACAAAATTTGATAGTTCATAATCAAAATAAAGTTTTTTAACTACATCTTTTGCATCAGTTGGATCATTTACTTTAGCTTGTCTTCTATTTTTAAAACCAATATAATTATTAGTTATTTTAAAAATAGCAGTAAATTCTTTTTGAAACTGTTTAAATGCATTAGCTATTTTTGGATCTATTGATGATTGGAGTTGTTTAATAGTATTTTCCATTTTTCCATTGTTTCCAATTTAATATAAATTCAATGTAGATGTACTAAGTACTTGTTCAGTTGGTACAGTTCCTTTATTAAACCTAAAATATCATTAAATTTATAATGCTCACATTACAATTTTTAAACAAATAAATATAAATGCTTATACATTAATTCATCAAAATTTTGTATTCTTTCTGCATTGTAGTATAATTCATTTTCCCTCAATAGTTAACTAATTGTTTTGATATATTACCACCAAATGAATCAAGAACTTATTTTTATCTTTATTTTTATAATAACAAATATAATGAGTACCAGGATTATCAGATGTTCCTAAATTTCCTATACCGCATTCCATTTTTACTCGTTTATTTAATAATTCATCAATTAGGTATACACCACGAAAATTTTTAATTTTTAATTGTTTAGTAAGTTTTTCTATATGAGAATTACTTAACACATTAGGATATTTATTAATTATTTTTTGAATTTTTTTTATTACTATATTGCATTAGCAACTGTTTTTCCATCTCCAAATTAAATCTATTTTCATCTAATTCTGTATCATTTTTCTTTTTGTCTAATACTGCATTTGCAATTCCTGCAGATTGACCACATAATGAACCAATTGTTGCAAAATATGGCAATACAACTAATAATCCTTTACCAACCTTCTGTTTCGCTAAATATTCGATAATTTCTTAACTACAGGAATAGTTAATGTGATAAGTAAATTTCCACCAGTTCTTTGTCTTTCTTTCGTTTTTATCGTTACGTTTGGTTCAATTGCATTTAATTGTTCATTATTTAACTTTAATATAATTGATTTTGGTTTAGTTTTGCCACTAGGTAGCAAAGCATATTCAACTGTAAAGTTATTCATTTATATATTTAAAGGTTTTATAAAGATTTTTATATAGGTTATAAATTATAAAGATTTTTTATTTAGTTACAAACATATAAAGATTTTTTTATATAATTTAAAAATTTTTAAAGATTTTTATTATCCCCAAACATATTATGACTAATTCCAGGCCAGGTGAAGCAGGCTTGGCTACGCTTATACCTAATTTTCTTTTTCTGTACATTATTCCTCTAACTGCTGTTGCCGTAACTTTGGCACCAAATGAAACATCATATGTATACATTCTTTCGTCTGCACCTAAGTGAATTTCTAAATCAGCTATATGTCTCATTTCTAAATCTTTATTATCTCTATACGCAATATCATGCTTTTTGCAGGTTCATTTAATGGATTTGTACCTTTATGACCTTTTGCTAATATTTCTTCTAATTTTGTACGTGGACCATGAAATTTATAACCTGAAAGACGCATTTTAAATGGTTCTTTGTTAATTAAAGTATTAACTAATCCTTTCTCATAATTATCACGTTTCCAAAATGTATGTGGTAGATTATTTAAAAATCTAGTAAAATATGGAATTGCTTTTGAATTATCAATTACAAATTCACTATATTTTTTGTTAACATTGTGTAATACTAACTTTTACATTATGATAATTTTTATTTCCAGCTAGTTCTTCACCATGAATAACTGCTAATCTATCAATTAATCGTCTAAATCATTCAATTGATTTATCTGTATATTTTTTAACTAAACCTTCACAAATTTTTTGTTTTTCAGGAGAACACATATCTGTCTCATCTATATTTTGTCTTCTTAAGTTTGGAAAATATTCAGCAACGTTTGGTTTTATTAAATATAAATAATTATTATCTGTACTTGAACTTATTTTATTTGGATTATTAACAGAATATAATGCTTCTGAATTAAATAATATATCCGCATTATTTGATAACTCTACACCATTAAACTTTTGATTAAAATCTTCTATAGTAATTTGTTTTTCCGTTAAAAGACTCATTAATCCATTCGAACCTTTAAATGTACTACCGGTAAATCTCCAACATATTTAAACATACAGACAGTTTTTAAACCAAATATTTTATCTTTACTATGATTTATATACTTTAACAAACTTCTACTAACATTTATTTTTTAATTTCATTTTTATTTCTACTTTATTATTATTTATTACCTATTTACTTTATTATTATTTATTAAATGTATCTTAAATTTCTGATTCAATTAATGTATAATCATATTTTCCTGGAATATCATCAGACCAATCTGTTAATTTTTTAATTGGTGTTAAATCTTGAAATCTTCTATATAATAATATTTTAATGATTTGTTTGTCAACTTCTCTATTTTCTTCTATTGCTTTTAAAACATTATCACCTAAACCTTCAATACCTTTTTTAACTTTTTCAATAGCATCAATAACAAGTTGATCTTCCTTTTTATGTTTCTCATTTTCTGTTCTTGGTTGCTTTTTCCTTAGTTTAAATTGCTCTTTTAATTCTTCAGATTTCTTTGTATTTTGTTTAGCTTGTTTAACAACGTTTTCATGATACTTTACAAATATTTATTAATGAAGATAAATCATTAATTATTTTTTTGTTTATATTTATTTTTATCTTTATCTTGTTAAGAAATGTTGTATTTTATTCCTAATCCTATGACACTCCTCTGCGGCACACCTGAAGTCACTCTTACTTCAGAAGACTTCTCTCCATTGAGAATGACATGCTGCGTCCTGTTATCTAGGAACTCCTCAATCCAATCACACAATTTCTGATTCAATTAATGTATAATCATATTTTCCTGGAATATCATCAGACCAATCTGTTAATTTTTTAATTGGTGTTAAATCTTCAAAATCTTCTATATAATAATATTTTAATGACTTGTTTGTCAACTTCTCTATTTTCTTCTATTGCTTTTAAAACATTATCACCTAAACCTTCAATACCTTTTTTTAACTTTTTCAATAGCAACAATAACAAGTTGATCTTCCTTTTTATGTTTCTCATTTTCTGTACTTGGTTGCTTTTTCGTCAGTTTAAATTGCTCTTTTAATTCTTCAGATTTCTTTGTATTTTGTTTAGCTTGTTTAACAACATTTTCATGATACTTCACAAAAATTTATTAATGAAGATAAATCATTAATTATGTTTATGTTTATATTTATTTTTATCTTTATCTCGTTAAGAAATGTATTAAATTTACCTTCATCTTGTTTTCTAGACATATATATATTGTTAAAACACCAAATTCATCATTCAAACATTTACTACATGACTCTTTAAAATTAGCAAACTTTAAGTGTCCACAAACAAATTAATGATAAATATGTTTTAAATTTGTATCAAATTGTCTAAAAATATTTTAAAAATCTAAATTGTCTCTAACTAAGTGTTTTGGTATTTTTGAATAAGATCGAGCTAATTAATAGCAATCTATATCTTTGTGTCTACCTTAAATAAAATAATCTCTAACAATATCATGATTTTCTAAAATAAAATCATCAAATACAGCAACTGAATTATCTTCACATACCTCTAATGGAATAGTATCTTCATTATTTTCAAAAAACTAATAATTTTATCTTCAATTTTTTTTGCATTGTTTTTTTAAATTCTTAATATTTCGGTTGTTCTAATCTTTTTGAATAAACACACAACTGTTTAATTTTGTTCCAATTTAACCATCCTGTAGCTAAAATATAATTATCAATCATTAATGTTACTTTTCCACATCCACTTGGTCCAATTATTGCATATCTTATAGAATTTGGTAGAAGGTCACCACATTTGTTTTTTAACTTATTTTCTGGAACTCTTACTTTAGGTTCTCAGTCTGTTTGTTCATTTATTAATAATTTTGTTCATTTATTAATAATTTTTCATTAATTAATAATTTTTTCAATTATTAATAAATTTTCAGTATTAAATGAGTAGATTGTTCCAACTTAGTGATAAATCTTCTATGCTTAGAAGGCAATTAAATGTTCCAATACATGATAAACATACTAATGTTTCATTATTTGGTAATTATTCAACTTTTTAACACCAAAAATACAACTAAAAATAATAGACTTTTGTCATTGAGAAACGATAGAAATTCCTGTTGGTCAAAATAGTATAAATAATTTATACATTCAAAAAACCTAACATACACATTGAAGCAGATGAAATTTTAAACAGAATTGTTATTGAAAAAGATGTAAAATTATATATGCATAGAGAAGGTAGTATTGCAAATTTACTTGGTTTTAATAATCAAATTGTTCAAGTTGTGGAAAAGCTGTAGCTAAAAATGATCCTAATATAATTTCTATTGAATTAATAAATTTTAATCTTGCTGACGGAATGTATGAAAACATAATGATCATTTTCGTAAAGAAACTAATATTATTGCTTCATTTAATCATAATGCAGAATTTGGTGAACCAATAATTTTTGAACCAAATTATCCTATAAATGTTCCTATTTTTAATACATGCCAAGTTCGTTCTGTTTGCCGATGATACAAACGTTGCAAAAGTAGCAAATCAAGTGTAGTCTTAGAAAGGTGAGCTGATAGACTATTTGTGGTCATTAATCACTGGTTCCTAGCGAATTCTTTTTCACTAAACTTTGTAAAAACACACTACATGCAGTTCATAACTTGTAAGGGGTGTCCCACGAGTATATGTCTAACATACGATGACAAGGAGATAGAAGAAGTTGACAGTGTTAAATTCTTGGGATTACAGCTTGATAATAAATTCAACTGGGAGGAGCACACCACAGAACTGCTGAAGCATCTTAACAAATCTCTATTTGCAATGCGAATTGTGTCAGACATAGGGGATATAAAAACGAAAAAGCTGGCATACTATGCTTACTTTCATTCCCTAATTTCATATGGGATTATTCATCAAGCCAAGCTAAAGTTTTCCGGGCACATAAACATGCAGTAAGAGTGGTGTGAACTCAAGAACATCTTGCAGAAGCCTGTTTAGGGAACTAGGGATACTAACTACTTCTTACCAATATATTTATTCCTTAATTAAATTTGTCATTAAAAATATATCACTTTTTCAAACCAACAGCTCAATTCGTGGAATCAGTACTAGAAATAAGAACAATCTTCACAAGGATTTAAAGTCACTTAGTCTTGTACAAAAAGGTGTGCATCATTCAGGAAGACACATTTTCAATAACTTGCCAGCAGCCATAAAAAGCTTAACAACCAATGAAATTCAGTTTAAGAGAAGCCTAAAGGATTTATTGGTGGCCAACTCCTTCTACTCCATTGATGAATTTCTCAGTAAAACCAACTGATTTGTATATAAGTACAATATAACTTCTGCACAATTTTAGTGCAGTAATGTATTCATTGAAAATTTGTGTGTGTGTGTGTGTGTGTGTGTGTGTGTGTGTGTGTGTGTGTGTGTGTGTGTAAGTTCTGCACCATTTCAGTGCAGTAATGTGTTCATTGAAAATTTGTGTGTGTGTGTGTGTGTGTGTGTGTGTGTGTGTGTGTGTGTGTGTGTGTGTGTGAGTCTGTGTGTGTGTGTGTGTGTGTGTGTGTGTGTGTGTGTGTGTGTGTGTAAGTACAACCTAACTTGTGCACCATTTCAGTGCAGTAATGTGTTCATTGTAAATAAGTATTATAGTAGTTCTATTACAAGTTTATTACCTAATAAATAAATAAAAAATTTTTATTTTAAATTCAGTGCATTAGTATTTGTAAAATGACTCTTTCATATAGTGTTATTAAAAAATGATGATCATTCCACTTGGGACCTGTGGAATGGTACATTAGCTTATTTGTTTGAGTTGTAAATATTTGTCTTGTATTGTTGTTTTTATGACATGTTCTACATCCTGGAGGACCTCCTCACTACGGATCAATTGGAATGAAAGTAAATCTAATCTAATCTAATCTAGACAGTCATGTTGGTCATCTTGGATGCAAACTAAAGAACAGCCTTGTGCCGTGCGTCTGTTTGTGCGCATATTTTGACACTTACAGCGCACTCTGCCACCATTTCGGCTATTCCTCGATATTTATGATAGTGTAATAAATATTGTTACGAATGTGACATTTTTCTTTTTACGTTCTTGTACAGAAACTAAAACTTTACGAAAGACTAACTCCAGTAGCAGATATACTTTTGCCTGCTTTGCATATAAATGTTCTTATAGTGGCGCAACGCGAAAATCACTGCGTATTCGGCGCTCCTTCCCGTCACTCCCCTGAGGCCAGTCCCTCCTGGCCCCTCCCAAATCTTGCAGGCGCCTGCACATCACCTGGAAAGGTTTATTCCAGCGGAGCAGGCAACAAAATGAGCACATGGAGTCCAAGAAACATCTGCCATTGGCTGACGCCCAGCCCCTACCACTGGACTCACCGAAACGCCGATCACAGAGTAATTTTAATTGGAGTATAATGGCCGACGAAGGCTTGGGTAACAAGTCGCCCTGTCATCTTCTGCATGAACTTTGTTTGCTAGCGGGACGAGATTTGCTACCGGCACTGTCCTTACACGTGCTTTGGTTTAAGAGTTTAGCAGAAAATATGAAAATAATTTTGGCCACAGACAAAGCTGTCCCCCTTCAACTGTCGGCAGAAAAAGCTGAAGCTATGAGGGCATGCTTAGAATTTAATGTCGGCAATGCTATTGACTGCATTGTTTCGGCTGGAGGCCCCGAATAGTGCATTTCGTAAACGGGCGCGTGCAATGGCCCCAGAGCGAACATCAAGAAAGAAGCACTGGCTTCTGCTACTGAGCAGCTAGCAGAAGGCATTCATATTCTGACCACGCAAGTGGTCGCCCTATAAAATGCAATCTATCACATCAGTCACATCCGCAGTCTAAATTGGCGTTACACTTTCAATGTATTGCAAGAAGATTAAATGAAACGAAATTGTTTGACACAGCATAAAAGCAAAGCTCTGGGCTTTGTTGTGAGTTCAACGAAACATTCAGACTTTAGTCAAGCTTACTGTTATTTTTCTCTAAGAAAACTATGTTCTCTTAGTAGCATGGTCACAGTATTAATAGCCCCCATTTTAGTTAGTGCAGAGCTTTCATTAGTATAATAAATTGTTTTGATGTCTTACTTCTACATCCATGAACAAAACAGCTGAGACTTCGTTTAATCATTATTCCTTGGTTTTAGCTGTTGGTCGACGAATTAGAATGCAATGAAGATTTTTCTCAGCAATTGGTATTCAGATCTGGAGTCTGTGAATCGTTCTGTAGCTCTTGTTGACATCAAAAGATCATCAATAACTTGAGCATACCTTTACTAATTGTCATCATTTGGCTATCCTTGATATGGCGGCTAGAGTAACTTCCAGAAAACAAACCATGAACTTATGTCTGGAAAAAGATCGTTCAAATGGCTCTAAGCACTAAAGGGCTTAACTTCTAAGGTCATCAGTCCCCTAGAACTTAGAACTACTTAAATGTAACTAACCTAAGGACATCACACACATCCATGCCCGAGGCAGGATTCGAAACTGCAACCATAGCGGTCGCGCTGTTCCAGACTGTAGCGCCTAGGAACACTCGGCCACCCCAGCTGGCTTATGTCTGGAAGTCCATGGTTTCCATGCTAGACACCATTTATTCAATCATACATTGTTACAGACACTGCGGTATAATACACGCTGTACTAAGCAGCCACAGGTACAGTATGTGATGCAAATGATTTCCATGTGCCTCAACGCAAATGTGTACGCGCCGTAGTATCTTCTGTCTCACATGTTCATATTGGTCAGCCTGCATACGAATAGTGTCAAAGTCAGCGTGAATAAGCTGTTCCAGTGTCTAAACATCTGGAATGGGCTATGCATACACGATACTTCTGAGATGGCCCCATAACCAGAAATCGTACAGGTTGAGGCATGGTGCACGAGCAGGCCACACAACTGCGCCCCCCTTGTACGATCCATCAACCAGGGAGGACACAACTGAGATGTGTCCTGACATTAACAGCAAAATGGGCTGGAGCACCATCATGTAGCAATCATGTAACCCATCGAATCGTCACAGGCACTTAATCCACACCAGGGGAAGCAAAGTCACCCACAAGAAAGGCCAATAGTTCAGGCCTGTTAGGCGACCTGGAAGGTAGACTGCCGACTGCTGTGGTCGAGCGTTTCTAGGCGGTTCAGTCCGGGACTGTGCTACTGCTGCGGTCGCAGGTTCTAATCCTGCCTCGGGAATGTATGTGTGTGATGTCCTTAGGTTAGTTAGGTTTAAGTAGTTCTAAGTCTAGGGGATTGATGACCTCAGAAGTTAAGTCCCATAGTGTTTAGAGCCATTTGAACCATTTTTTGAAGGAAGACTGGTCGCCAAATAAGGTCACCAATTATCCCGGCCCAAACATTTTGGATGCACTGATGCTGATGATTCGCTGTCACTGTACCATGGGGGCTCTGCATACTATTTCACAGATAACTGTTACGAAAGTTGAAGATACCACTCCACGTAAAGTTGACCTGTGAATAGGATGGATGACACAAATCCCGGAATTGTGGTTGCCTGCTGAAGAAACCAGTGACAAAACTGCTCCCAATTAGGGAAGTCTGTCGCTAGTAAACCCTGTAGACGCTGTAAGTAATTAAGGTAGTAACAATAGTCGTAGAGAATGTTCCAAACGGTCGTCTAGCTTACTCTGCACTGGAGGGCCAACTGCCTGTTACTGATATGGTGGTCGTCTTCCACAGTGTTAATCACATTCTCCTCCAAGTCTGGTGTCCGAACATTTCGGGTACGAGCTTCATGATTTCCTGCTTCCTGAAACGACCCTGCCTCAGGCAGTGTTGCAAACATTGAATGCTGTGGTTGTTGTCGGTGGGGATAGGTTTCCTGATAGAACCTTGCTTCCTGTCGCCCATTCCATTTGCCATTCTGTAAATAAACACAACATCGGCAAGCTTTAGTTAGATTCGAATATGGAACCACTGTGTATAATGCTGTACCACATCCACTATAAGGTGATACTTTTAGAAACTTTGCGGACAGGCTCCTTACACGAAATCAAGGAAAAAGTTCATATAAACATATCTCTAAAAATCCTTCGTTTTCGAATTATAAATGAAAGTACAAAATTTTGGTGACTGGAGTTCATCAATACATAACCTCGTAATAAATGTCCGAAATGTTCTCTTCTTGCTTATAAACACATAAGCACTCATCAAATCATGCGCTGTCACACCTTTTCAAATATTCCCTGATGGTTTCAAATGGTTTTGCAGGCTTCCAGCACATGTTGATGAAGAGTTTCTGCATCTAGATGGTCTGCTGCGTAGGTGCCCCCAGAAATAATAATCCAAAGGACTGAGATTCTGGAGAATTTGCAGGCCACGGAATTGGTCCTCCTCTACCTATCCATTTGCATAGTAGATACTGGTCAGTGAATCTCGAATGCTAAGGCTGAAATGTGCTGGAGCTTCCATAGCATAAACCACATGTTGTTCTTGTTTGCAGAGACATATTTTCTAGTAAGTATTGGAGGAGGTTCTGACTAAAGTTCCATACACAGCACTTGGCCCTACCAGAAAGTCACCTACAATTCCAGCCCACACATTAACCTTAAACTGTAGCTGAAGCCTAGCCTGTACTGTAGCACAAGGATTGTGAACAGCCTATATGTGTTGGTTGTGGAAATTTGTTTACTCATCTCTTCCAAACGTTGCCTCGTCTCATCGCAGTTCTCTCGTGGTGGGTGACTGACAGGCGTTAGACCCTGCACATCCTGAAGATGATGCGGAACATAAGATGCTCGTGAAGTATCTTCCATGGTGAACTTGTAGATGTACCACATTCCAGGGCCACTTGTCTTGTGCTGATACCTTGCTCTTCTTCGACAACCATTAAAAGTGTCCTTCCTGGTCAGGCATACGAGCAGTATGTGGTCCATACTCTATGGTGCTACAGATCCTGTCTCGATAACGCGACGATAAACAGCACCAAATGTAGGACGACTCGGCTTTCTTCAGTCTGGAAACGCCGTCTGATAAAGCCTTGCGTCCTTGTGTCCATTACCATTCACGTGGTTGTACATAAAAATTATGTGTGCCTGTTCACAAAATGAATATCCTGCAATGTTTGAACTGAGAACTTTTGGTTAACTCATTTCCTATAATATGTGTCCATAATGGACATGTTGAAGACAGACAAATGTAAACAAGTCTCCCTGGCAATACGAAGCCATCTAGGATACAATGAGTCAGACAGGTGAAAAGGTAAATGAAGTTATTGGGCTGTAAACGGAAAGTCGTTGAACGTATACATTCATTAATAACTCGAAAACGAAGATTTTATGGACATATATTTAAAGGGAACTTTTTTCTTGTTTTGGTGTAAGGAACCTGTCCCAAAAGTTTGTAAACGTATTTTTTAAATTCCCTGTATATGTGGTGTGCATTTGACTGAAGACATCGAAATATCTAGGAAACTACACGTTGGATCAAAAAAAGTTATAATTTCAATTTGTTTGTCCCCCGAGAGGGATATCCAGCGATACCACACTCGACCCCCCACCCCAAACCGTGCGAGAATGACGGGGAACAACTTTGAAATCTTCAATGGGAACCCCCATTCTTCGTTGCACATTACTTTTCTACAGTAAAATCTACATACGTTTTGTTTGAAGCATTTTCTTCGTTTCGCCATGGAAGACACTGTAATTGGGGAAATAGAAATGAGTACACAATCGTAATTTACCACATGCTGCTCACTGACGATTTATTTATTTTATTTATTTATACATCCATAGACAATAAATATTGTGCGGATGTTGTCCAAAAGTATACGTAAAATTACGGGAAACAATCTGCACAAAAGGCACATACAAAATTTTACATTACGTAGTACAAAGAATAATACATACAAAATTGTACAAAAATGTACAAAGAATAATACTAGGTCACAGAAGACACAGTAATACAACCTTTTGTACATGTATACTAACAGTATTGTAACTGACACAGTAATACAACTTTTTATACATGTATACTAACAGTATTGTAACTGCATAGTCTGTTTGCCCTAAGGCTTTACTTTTGTCTTCAATAAACAGGAATCCCTTATATTCACTATAATAATTCAGTAAAGATTTTACCACACTCAACAGCCGTCCATCAGATTTAAAAAATTAACAGAAACTTTAGGGGATGAAAACCTTTTGAATTAAAAGTTAAATTCAAAAATTTATTAAGAGACAGCTGATTTCTTACTAAGTCATTCATTCCAGCCACTAATTTGTTAAGTCATTCACTCCAGCCACTAATTAAGAGACTAATGATTATGATACCTGTAAAATTTATATTATTTTTACAGTGAAAATGTAACGTCTTATCATAATATAAACATTATCAGAATTATTTATTGGCCTAAATAGTCATTTACCGACTAAAAAAATTGTTCAAGTAGAAATTCTTTAAATTCTACTTTAAATCTGTTTTCATCTTCTAACTTTCTGATGTTGGCTGGCAGTATGTTGTAGAGTTTTGTACCCATATGGCTCACATGCCTTTGTGTATGTGTGTTCTTTTTGTTGACTGAGTACAGAGTGCTGTGCTATTTCGAGTATTGTAGTTATGCAAGTCAACATTTGTCTGAAACTACGCAATGTGAGCCCTAACATATAAAACACATTTGTATATATATAAGGGAAGGTATTGTTAGAACTTTAAGCTTGCTGAATAAGGGTTTGCATTGTGACTTTGGATGACTGTGTGTTAATATTCGGATAGCCCTCTTCTGTAACAGAAAGACCAGTTTTAGAAGGCAAGTGGTGGAACCCCAAAATATTATTCCATATGTTGCAAGAAACTGAAAATAGCCAAAATATGCCATCCTGGCACCCTCTGCAGTACAAACATTTGCAATAATTCTAAGAGTAAAATAAGCTGAGTTAAGTTTCTGCACAAGTTTCATTGCATGATCATTAAAATTAAGATTTTTATCTTTATGAGTCCCCAGCAATTTTGTTGATGCCACTCTGTCTATGGCCTTGTCACCCAACAACACATCAAGATTTACATTTTGACACACTTTTTGAAAGTGCATATAATTTGTATCATTTGCATTCAATGTCAACTGGTTTCCATTTTATTCTTTATTACTTGATCAGTAGTTGTTTGCAGCATTTGCTTTGGTGCACCTATTATCACACTAGTGTCATCTGCTAATAGTATGGCTTTTGCTGCTCCATCTGAGGTGTGAAAATCATTTATGCAGACAAGGAACAATAAGGGACCTAGGATACTGCCTTGCGGCACTCCTATTGCCACTTTTTTGCATCAGATACTAAATTTATTTTGTGGTTGGAGTACTCTGGCATCAGTCCTGCAATGTTTGTTCTCTTTTGTAGGTATGATTCAAACCACTTTTTCCCTGTCCCATGAATATGTAATGCTTCCAGTTTTTCTAAAAGAATGCCATGACTGGCAGTGTCACATGCTTTGGAGAGATCTAAATTTATTCCTACTACACTTTTGTCTTATTCTAGATGTTTGATTATTTGTTCAGTGTAGCACATTAGTAGTATTTTTACCTGCCTGGAAGCCATGCTCATTCCTATTTAGTAACTTATGGTCATTTAGTTGTTTGTTAACTCTGTGCTTCATTGATTTTTCTATTATTTTGGAAAATGATGGATGGGGGAATATTGGTCCATAGTTTTTTACCTTATGCTTGTCGCCGTTTTTGAATAATGGTTACTCTTTTGACATTTTCATCCTTTCTGGAAACAGTCCGTCACTAAATGATAAGTTGACTATGTATGCCAAGGGCCTTGCAATTTGTGCAGCTGTCATTGTTATGATATAAACAGGCACCTGGTCTACTCCTGCTGACATTTTAGGTTTCAAGCTTTTTATTACTTTGAACACTTCATGTTCATCTGTTGGATATATCCCCATGCTACAAGCAGCTTTTGGAAATTCAGGTTTTTCTTGATTTGTAAATTTCGAGCTTAATGAAGTTGCTGCAATTATGAAACAATTGTTGATATAATTTGGCAAATCTTGTTTTTTAATATTGACATTTTCTGTGTTTTTGAGAATGATATCCTGGTCTTAGCACCTCTTTCCTGTTACAATCTATTCCATGGCACGTGTGACTCCCACCTCCATGCTGCGAGGGTAGGACAGATCAGTATTTCACAACTTCTAGTTGGAAATTCCATTTGCAACGTTGTATCCCTCCTACATATCGAACAGAGGACTACACGATGTGCCACAGTGGCCGCTTAGCGGACTACGATGAATCATTACAGGCAGTTCGCTTTCACGTATCGTGCAGGTGTAGAACAGATAGAGGCTTTAAACGTTACAATACTTGCACAGTGTTTATTGTCTGCACACTTACCTATCGATTGGAAAACAGATGTGCACGTTGTCGATGAATATTGCAACCTCAGAAGAAAGAAATTAAATTATCCTGATTTACGGAGAATTTGGGAGAAACGTTGGGTCTGCTGTTGCCTTGTATGCCGAGCATTTTCCAGAGAAAGTGCACTCTCGTCGTTCTTCTACAATGTTGTGAACGTCTTTATGTCTGTTGGCAGCGCACAGACCAACAAAAGGAAACGAAGCAAACGTCTTACAGCAAAAGCTAATTAAATATCTGTCCTAGTGGCAGTGCATCAGAATCCATGGACAGGCACCCAGCAATTACACCGCTATTCTGGTATGTCTGTAGTAAGTATTGTCACAATATTGCATTGACTTAAGTGTCATTAATACCACGTGTCACTGTATCAAGAACTTCATGGTACCAACAATAACTGGGTAGTGCTTTGTGAATAGGCACATCAACAATGCAAACGACTCACACCTTCTATGTCGAGGTATTATTTTCCGATGAGTCTACATACAAATCTTGGTAACATTAACCGGCATAATGTGCATTACTGGAGAGTAGACAATCCTCCTGCGGCACGTTGAGCATCAACGTTCTTGATCGGTTAATGTACAATGTGGCATGATGGGGAACAAACTCACTAGTGTGTATTTTATCGACGGTACGTTGTATGGACGCAAATATCGAACGTTTTTGGGACAGGAATTACTGGTACTACTGCAGGATGTTGCCCTGGACGTTCGACAACGTAAGTGGTTTCAACGAGATGGTTGCCCAGCGCATTATGCTATTGAAGCACAGGAGGTATTAGACTGTGTTTATACTGGTTGGTGGGTCGGCAGAGGTGGCTGTATTAATTGGCCCGCTATGTCGCCGGATTTGACGTCGCCGGCAGTGGCGGCTGTTGTGTAAGAGCACATGAACACCCTAACTTTTGACACCTTGCGGATTTACCGGATATTTTTCTTTAAACGCTGTTAAAACTAATGTAGACGCAGTAATCTGAAATACACTGCACTAAATATACCGCGCTGTGCTACATTCCTCTTCTAGATTCGGTGAAACTTGGCATCAGGGTCGCGAGCACACCTTCATTTGTGCACGTTTTACTGGCCGGGGTGGACGAGCGGTTCTAGGCGCTACAGTTTGGAACCGCGCGACCGATACGGTCGCAGGTTCGAATCCTGCCTCGGGCATGGATGTGTGTGATGTCTTTAGGTTAGTTAGGTTTAAGTAGTTCTAAGTTGTAGGGGACTGATGACCTTAGAAGTTAAGTCCCATAGTGCTCAGAGCCATTTGAACCATTTTTGTGCACGTTTTACACAGCTTCTGTGCATGCACAACTGGCATGAAGCAATTGCCTTACGGGCCAAAGACGGATTTGATAAACAATGCGCTCGGTTCGCGGGGTGCGCTGCAAGTCCTTACCAGTCAACTACAAATTTACGTCAATGCCACCAGATGGTAGCACCTGCAGCAGACTTATCCAAGAGATATAGACCTTCGACTTATTAGATTAGATTAGATTTACTTTCATTCCAATTGATCCGTAGTGAGGAGGTCCTCCAGGATGTGGAACATGTCAGAAAAACAACAATACATGACAAATATTTACAGCTCAAACAATTAAGCTAATGTACCATTCCACAGGTCCCAAGTGGAATGATCGTCATTTTTTAATGAACACTATGTGAAAGAGTCATTTTACTTACACTAATGCACTGAATTTAAAATAAAAGAGTTTTTATTTATTTATAAGGTAATAAACATGTAATAGAACTACTATAATACTTATTTACAATGAACACATTGTTGTTGTTGTTGTGGTCTTCAGTCCTGAGACTGGTTTGATGCAGCTCTCCATGCTACTCTATCCTGTGCAAGCTTCTTCATCTCCCAGTACCTACTGCAACCTACATCCTTCTGAATCTGCTTAGTGTATTGATCTCTTGGTCTCCCTCTACGATTTTTACCCTCCACGCTGCCCTCCAATGCTAAATTTGTGATCCCTCGATGCCTCAGAACATGTCCTACCAACCGATCCCTTCCAGTCAAGTTGTGCCACAAACTTCTCCTCTCCCCAATCCTATTCAATACCTCCTCATTAGTTACGTGAACACATTACTGCACTGAAATGGTGCAGAAGTTAGATTGTACTTACACACACACACACACACACACACACACACACACACAGACTCTCACACACATACACACACACACAAATTTTCAATGAACACATTACTGCCCTGAAATGGTGCAGAAGTTAGATTGTACTTACACACACACACAAATTTTCAATGAACACATTACTGCACTGAAATTGTGCAGAAGTTATATTGTACTTATACACAAATCAGTTGGTTTTACTGAGAAATTCATCAATGGAGTAGAAGGAGTTGGCCACCAATAAATCTTTAGGCTTCTCTTAAACTGAATTTCATTGGTTGCTACGCTTTTTATGGCTGCTGGCAAGTTATTGAAAATGTGTATTCCTGAATGATGCACACCATTTTGTACAAGACTAAGTGACTTTAAAACCTTGTCAAGATTATTCTTATTTCTAGTATTGATTCCATGAATTGAGCTGTTGGTTTGAAAAAGTGATACATTTTTAATGACAAATTTCATTAAGGAATAAATATATTGGGAAGAAGTAGTTGGTATCCCTAGTTCCCTAAACAGGCTTCTGCAAGATGTTCTTGAGTTCACACCACTCTTACTGCACGTTTTTGTGCCCGGAAAACTGTAGCTTGGCTTGATGAATTGCCCCAAAAAATAATCCCATATGACATTATGGAGAGAAAGTAAGCATAGTATGCCAGCTTTTTCATTTTTATATCCCCTATGTCTGACAAAATTTGCATTGCAAACAGAGATTTGTTAAGATGCTTCAGCAGTTCTGCGGTGTGCTCCTCCCAGCTGAATTTATTATCAAGCTGTAATCACAAGAATTTAACACTGTCCACTTCTTCTATCTTCTTGTCATCGTATGTTAGACATATACTCGTGGGACACCCCTTACAAGTTATGAACTGCATGTAGTGTGTTTTTTCAAAGTTTAATGACAAAGAATTGGCTAGGAACCAGTGATTAATGTCCACAAATATTTTATTGGCTGATCTTTCTAAGACTACACTTTATTTGCTATTTATTGCAATGTTTGTATCATCGGCAAACAGAACGAACTTGGCATCTGGTAATTTTACTGATGGAAGGTCATTGATATACACAAGAAAAAGTAAGGGTCCCAAAATGGAACCTTGTGGGAACCCACATGTAGTTAGTTCCCAGTTGGATGATGCCTGATAGCTTGATACATGTCTCTTTCCTAATAACACCCTTTGTTTCCTGCCAGAGATATAAGATTTGAACCATTTTGCAGCATTTCCTGTTACACTATAATATTCTAGTTTACTTAAAAGGATATTGTGATTTACACAGTCAAATGCCTTTGACAGATCACAAAATATACCAGTTGCCTGCAATTTTTTGTCTATTGAATTAATCACATTTTCACTGTAAGTGTAGATAGCCTTCTCAATATCAGAACCTTTTAGAAATCCAAACTGTTACTTTGACAGTATGTTATTTGAGATAAGATGGTTATAAAGACGACTGTACATTACTTTTTCGAAAATTTTTGAGAATGCTGGCAACAGTGAAATTGGACGGACATTTGATGCTATTTCTTTATCTCCCTTCTTAAACAGTGGCTTAACTTCAGCATATTTCAGCCATTCAGGAAATATTCCACTGATAAACGACTGGTTACACAGATAGCTTAATATGTTACTTAGCTCAGAATCACATTCTTTAATTAACTTTGTTGATATTTCATCATACCCACTAGATGTTTTTGATTTTTAAGATTTTATGATGGACATTATTTCTGTTGGGGTAGTGAGGGTCAAATTCATATTATGGAAGTTACTTGAAATGTCTGGTCTAAGGTAATCCATAGCAGCATCTACCGAACCTGACAACCCCATCTTTTCAGTAACAGTTATAAAATGTTTGTTAAAAAGTTCTGCAACACTATACACATCTGTCACAATGTATCATTTACTCTTAATGCTATTTGTTCCTCTTCATGTCTGGTTCTACCGGTCTCCTCCTTCACTATATCCCATATTGTCTTTATTTTGTTATCTGATATGACTATCTTTTCCTTTTAATATATTTGCTTTGGCATCCGTATTACAGTCTTTAACATTTTGCAATATTTCTTATAATATGCTATAGCATCAACACTGGAAATGTTTTGTATTGACAGATACAGTTTTCTTTTTGTTTTACAAGATACCCCTATTCCTCGAGTAATCCATGGCTTCTTTGTAGACTTTGCTCTAACCTTGGTAAATTTTGGGGGAAAGCAGTGTTCGAATAGGGTAAGCACTTTATTAGCAAAAGTGTTATATTTTTCATTCATGCCATGAGCACTGTAAACATCAGTCCAGTGAATGTCGCTGAGGAGTGTCCTAAAATAATTAATTTTTGGCTTACTGATTACCCTCTTGAGCTCAGATTTAACAGATTTTATATCCTGTTCAGTATTAACATTTAACAGAAGGAACTGCATGTCATAGTCTGAGAGGCCATTAACTATTGGTTTTGTAATATAATTTTGTTCATTGGCCTTTTCTATAAATATATTATCAATGGCTGTTTGTGAGCAAGTGGCTATCCTAGTGGGGAACTTTACAGTGGGAATTAAGTTGAATGATAGTGTTACTAACTCAAATAAGTTCTTATTGGGAGAGTCTTTAAGGAAATCTACATTGAAATCACCAGCAACCACTATTTCTTTGTTTTTGGATATTAAATGGGCCAGTACAGCTTCAAGGTGGTTTACAAACAGATTAAAGTTACCTGCAGGTGGTCGATATACACTTAATGTTATGAAGGATTATTTGTGAAATTCTAATTCTGTTGCACATGCTTCCATATGCTGTTCTAGGCAAAATTTATGAATGTCTATGTTCTTAAATTTATGACAGTTCCTGATGATTATGGCAACTCCTCCTTTCTCCATTTCTGATCTACAAAAGTGAGATGCTAACCTAAACCCTGTAACACTTAAAAGTTCTATACCAGTGGTCACATGATGTTCAGAGAGGCAAATTATGTCAGCTGGGTTTGAAGACTCTAATTCATCTACGCAGATGGTTAATTCATTAATTTTATTTCTCAGTCCTCGAGTATTTTTATGCAATAAAGATAGCTGACATTTCACATTGACTGAGTTAAAATGTTCGCATGGCATAAATTCCGCTAGGCGATAGCACACTCTATAGATATACGAATTTACTCTCTGTATAGAAAAATTAGATCGAACATCAGTATATGTTATAGTTTCACTGATAGAAAAACCTACTTTGTGGGATTCTGAGTGAGATACAGTGTAATAAGTTTTGCATTTTACCATATAGTATTCCATTTGAGGCACTGAGGACCATAAAGCACATAATAGTCCATTGTGAGACTGTAGCATTTATTCATGCTAATAACATCTGTTGATCTTATGGTGTGTCAGGTTTATCTGTCCTGTAGGTCCACACTGTATGTTTATCTGAACATTCACGAAAAGCTGTCTCACTGGTTTCTCTGATATTCACTTAAATATTGGGGGGGGGGGGGGGGGGGGTCGAAGACGGTGTGCTTTTGGTCCTTATGGCTTTCAGCACCTAATTTGTATTCAAGTGATCTTATTGGCAGATAGTACTACTTGAATTTAATAATTTCCGCAAACGACAGTTTGTGTTTGGAGTTGGTTGTCTACTGTGCAGGAATCAGCTTTCATGTCGAGTGTCAATACGAACTCTGTTGAACCTGTATTAATCGCTAACAGAAAAGAAAATTACCAGGAAAAGTTAACCGCAAAGAAACTAGGGAATTCCAGATCAGATCCGTTGTCTGACAAAGTGTCGAAATCAAATAAGTGAGACTACAAGCGAACATTTTACAAAGAAGAGTATAATGAGACTAAGTTGTTATGTGCGTCTAACGTAAGACTGCCTGATTTTCAGCCCAGAAGTTACTTCGTTCACTAATTCATGAATTAGGGATATTTTACATTTGAACAAAAAAATAAAAAAGCACGAAAAATCCCACTTACACAAAAATGCGAAACGGAGAGTAGCGAAAGCCTTAACATTATTTCGTTCTTTCCACAAACTGCACTTAATTGAGTACAAAACAACAAAATTCCGCCAACCGTGGTGGCCGAGCGGTTCTAGGCGCTACAGTCTGGAACCACGCGACCGCTACGCTCGCAGGTTCGAATCCTGCCTCGGGCATGGATGTGTGTTATGTCCTTAGGTTATTTATGTTTAAGTAGTTCTAAGTTCTAGGGGAATTATGAAAAAAAAATGGTTCATCAGGCTCTGTGCACTATGGGACTTAACATCTGTGGTCATCAGTCCCCTACAACTTAAAACTACTTAAACCTAACTAACCTAAGAACATCACACACATTCATGCTCGAGGCAAGATTCGAACCTGCGACCGCAGCGGTTGCGGCCGGCGGGACTGATGACCTCAGAAGTTAAGTCCCATAGTGCTCAGAGCCATTTTTGAACAAAATTCCACAAAACAATACTTCCTTTCTCAGACAAGTTATGCATATTATTATTATTACTACTACTACTACTGTCAGTGGCTGAAGTTGTATAAATATGTTGATAAGCATAACTGCCATATAGCAAATGCTATTAATTTTGCACTCTCATATTTGTCTAAATTTAAAAATTTGTGAACACTCAGAATGTACTGTATATCTACGAGCTGCTACTGCTCGTACTCTAAATGTTATCCCCAACATACTTAAATATTTGTATCCCTTCGTGTACCAAAAAGTCAGTACGTATCTGTGAATAAAACATTAAAAACAAAAAGACTGACGGAGAAAAGAACGTGTTGTGCGATATAAATGAAAGTTGGTAGGCGTGTTTCTACATCTGAAAGATGATTTCTTTTCAAATTTCGCGCCTGTCTCATATGAGTGGCGCTAGTAGCGTCATTATGAAGGTGCAAATACACACTGTAACGATCGTGAGCGATAGTTACTTTGTGACTGCACCTGGTGAGCTGATGTTAGTCTATAAAATCTTAAAGGCGACAAAGACGCCACTATCAACACCCCACTGAGATCTTGTAATAAGTCTATGAGAAGCTGAAATACTGTAATAAGAAGTGACAGGAATGTAGCCACTGTAGATTATTGATGGCAGCGGTGGTCACGAGATAGTTCGGTCGCAAGAAGACCGACAACGAAATTCACCATGTCGGGCGTATGGCTGTGGCGCATCGTACTGCATCTGCAGTTGCAATCTGTGCAGCAGTTGGCACCTCAATGACAACGAACTGTTAAAAATCATTTACTTTGAGGACAGCTTTGAGACAGACGTCCTGAAGCGTGCATTCCACTGACCCCAAACCATAACCATTTGCGACTTCAGAATGTCAAGCGTGAGCTGATGGGTGGAGATCTGTAGTGTTTTATGATGAAAGCTGGATCTGCCTCAGTCCTAATGACGGCAGTGTGCTGTTTAGAAAGAGGCCAGTTGAGCGCCTACAACCAACCTGTCAGCATGCTAGAAACACTGGAATAGTCTGAGGTGCGATTTTGTATGACGCCAGGAGCAGTCTCGTGGCTATCCCATGCATCCTGACTGCAAGCGTGTACGTAAGTCTGGCGATTCGATCTATTGTGCTGCCATTCATGAGCAGCATTCCAGGGGGTGTTTTCCGACGGTATAACGCTCGCCCACATACCCCTGTTGTAACCCAACACGCTCTACAGAATGTCGACATGTTGCCTTGGCCTGGTAAATCGCCAGATAAGTCTCCAGTCGAGCACATATGTGATAAAATCGGACGAGAACTCCAGCATCATCCACAAACAGCACTAACCGTCCCGATACTGACCGACCAAATGCAACAGGCATTGAATTCCATCCCACATCCGACACCTGTACAACACAATGCATGTGCGTTTGCATGCTTGTATTCAATGTTTTGGCAGTTACACGGATTATTAATGTACAAGAATTTCACATTTACAAATCACTTAAATATGTTACCTAGACAAGTGTATTCCCTAAATTTCATTACACTACATTTATTATTTTTTGGTGTTGAGATATTTTCCGTCAGCACAGATTCTAGTTAATTAATGATTCTAAACTCCTGCGTTTTTATATGTGTTGGTGAGTACAATCTATCTGGCAAACATAATAAACAAAAGTGAAAATCAAAAATTAAGCTCCTGTGGTTACAGATCCGTCATGAAATTACTTCAAGTTCTCTATAAATGTGTCTTTAACCCATCAATTTGATCATTTGATTCATAGCACTTTTAATATACAATTTCGCAGCACAAACGAAGCACTTGTGACAACACCTTTGCTTTATTCTAATGTGCCTCCAAGCTCGTTACAACGATCCAGCTCAGATCGTTCGTGCTGTTTGCAACTCTTCTGCCAGTCAGCTGACATGACGCTACCAAGAAACAAATATCACCCAGTGTCAACTATTATTTATGTGAATACCAAGGATTGGTCGGATCGGAACCCACCACCTCTGCTATCCTGATTACACACAATCAAAACTAAACTTTAGAGCAAGACTTGACACGATAAAGCAGATACGGCAACTTCTCTTACCTTAAACAGTATCCTAAAGATAGTTTATTTTTATCCCTTTCGCATGGAATATGTGTTAATAAGATTTTCCGCTTCGATAGCTACAACTTGTTTCATTCAAGGTCAGAACAGAGCAAACCACAGCAACTGTACTACATTGAGACAAAGTTTCTCCAAGAAAACTCAAGATGTGGCGTAAATAATACTCAGAATCGAATAATCAGATTGGAGGTGTGCACTCATTCGCCCACTCAAAAAGAAATATGACAGGACAGACATAAATAACTACAGAGGGACCTCTCTCCTTCAAGCCTCTTACAAGACATCCCCATCATGTTTAATTCAAATAACACAAGCATTCATGTGCAGAACAAATCTCCAACCTAACAACAGTAGTGAAGTGTAAGGAAAGTCAAAACAGCCCAATCATCTGCACTTTCGTCAACATCACTTGATTGACCGACAGTCTCTGTTTGAAATCTTAGAACGGCAGGAACTATAGCCAAAAACAGTAAGCATCATCAAGCAAACACTCACAGACACAATGTCGAAAGGAAGGTATATGGGAGAAATATCAGAGTTCTTTGTAATTAAAAGCGGTGTTCACCAAGGAGTTGGACTGTCACAACTTTTCTTCGGTCGCACCCTAGATAAAGTCATTAGGGAATGGGAAAAATGATTAAAAAGCCTACTCAACTGGAACGGACTAAAGATGACTTTAATAACGTTAACTTAGTTTTTGCAGACGACCTACCAGTCTGGTGGACACTGAAATCACAGAAATCAAATAGACAGAAGTCCTCAATGAATGTGCTGAAAAAACTGGCCTACAAATCTCTTTTGAAAACACTGAGTTCCTTTGTACTAAATATAACTTTCAGAAACTGAACACGAAATACGGGCAACTCAACAGGGTCAGATACTTCAAGCACCCCGGCGATATCATAGAACTAATGGGGCTAGAAAAGGAAGCACTGAGGTTCCTGTTGCAGAAACTCACGAGAGTATACCGGAGAATGCATGACCTCTACACAAGAAGTTTATGTCCATACGAACAAAAAATTTAACAAAGCACGAAAAATCCCACTTACACAAAAATGCGAAACGGAGATTTAAGTGCCGTATCTTTCAGATTGCAGCATCTATGTTACGTTTAACAGCATTCAAAGAAAAAGAACCAATCAATCCGCAAGGTGTCAAAAGTTGGGGTGTGCAGGTGCTCTTACATAACAGCTGTCACTGAATTTTTGTTGTTAAACACATGAAGTAAATTTTTTGTTGGTACGTCAGTGTTCGGTGCTACGTGTATGGAGTAACAAGCTGGGGTATTGAGACGGTACATCTCATTAGTGGTGAGCAGAAACTTTAAAAATCAGATGCGGCCATTCCTGCGCATTCGGTTGTGACGCCACTAGCCGAACTGGCGAGTGTTTAGCAGCTGGCGAGGCTGCCGACTGAGGTAGGTAGAGCTCGGTAGCCACAAGCGCTGTGCTGTGTTATCAGTAGGTGGCGGCACCTTTTGAAGCGGACGCTGTGAGTATGAGAATTTTAGGTCGAAGTTCAGGCAAATGGAGGCTCTAGCCGCGTGATCGGGAAACCCCGGCCTTTGGTGTGTAATATGGAAAGGCTAACCGCCTTGACCGAATTGGGCGACCAGAGTGAAACAGTAAACAAGAATAAATCTAATTAAATTCAACCAGAGAGGAAGCTGACAAAGCAATATCGATTAAAATTTTGAGGGAATTGAAGTGGAAATTGGCACAGATGAATTAAGGAGTGGTTTCAAAGATAAAACTGGAGATGTAAACTCTAAATCTGGGGATTTAACTTCAAATTCAGAGAAGGTAGAACAGTAGTTACCACCAGGCACTGTTACAGTGAGTGGGTCTTGGGTTGAAGAGGGAAATGCACTCAGATAGGCAAAAGTGTAATGCTGGGAATGTTGACCTGGGAGAGGCTATGGTTGAATTAGAGGAAGACATTGTGGCTGGCAGTGATGACTCAAAATCTGTAGTGATAACTGAAGTGGCAAGCTCAGATGGCAATTTAAGGGAGCAGTCTGAATTTATTTTAGATGTTACTTGTGAGCAGGAAGTGACCCCTGTATCAGGCGTTTTTAGTAATGGTACTGAATTAGAAACAGTGGAATCCCTTCAGTGGAAATCAGTTATGATTATGTACAGGCAATAGAGTCTAAATCTAATGTTTTTATGGGCAGGGATGTACAAGAAAGTGCGTGCTCCAGTAGTGTGGCTGACTTTAATTGTGAGCAAGCAGTGTCAGTTCCGGGGATTACATGTTCCAACATATTTGAAAGCACATGGGCATCATATGTCTCAGAATGCAAAATTTATGAAAAGGACCTGTTTTGCTAACCACCAATTTGGTGGACATTTTGATGTTCTCTTCCCAGCACAGAGGTAGCACGTAGATCGCGAGTCCGCTGCTGTTGGTGTGAGGCTGTAACGGAACTACTCACAAACTGACTAACGCTCACTGCTACTGAAATTAAAATCAAGAAGTTTGTTTGGATGCCATCGACTTTTTATTTTTCACATTTCACCAGATAAAGCCGAAAACTGATCACAGAAACTGTCTGGTAAAAAACATTTGTCTACAAGAGTCACACGTTAAGTCATTAATCACTCTTCTTACTCACAAATACTTGATGTAATCACATTAATGTGTCCATCTTTTGCAGTGTGGACGAGCAAGAAAAGAGTCAATGACATTCTGGAAGATACCGACAGGGATTTGGAGCCATCCCAGTGCCGCGGCCAATTGCACTAGGTTTCTCGTTTGAGAATATGTGGCGCGAGCAGCCCGATCGAGGTGGTCCACAGATCCTCGACAGGGTTTGATGGCCAGGGGAGAACGGTAAACTCATCCTGCTGCTCTTCGAGCCACGCACATACACTGCGAGCTGTGTGACACGATACATTCTACTGCTGGTATATGCCCTCCTGCTGAGGAAAAACAAACTGCATGCAGCGGCGGGCATGGTCCTCAAGGATAGATGCATACTTGAGTTGATCCAGTGTGCCTTCCACATTGACGAGATCACCCAAGGAAATGCCACAAAAACATTCCCCAGACCATAACGCTCCCTTCTACGGCGTGGACCCTTCCAAAAATGGTTGCAGGATGTGTCTGATTTCAGACGTTTCACACTGTACACACCAATGGACATCTATCCGATGGAACATAAAACGTGATTCGTCTGAAAAGGCCACCTGTCGCCACTCAGTGGGCACCCAGTTGGGGTACTGGCGTGCAAATTCGAGCCTTCGTCGCCGATGACCAGCAGTCAGTATTGGTGCACGGTCCAGATGCCAGCTGCGGAGGCCCATACGCAACAACGTTCGCTGAACGGTCGTTGAGGAGACAGTTTTGGTATCCCCTTGGTTCATCTGGGTGGTCAGTTACTCAACAGTTGCACGTCTATTCGCCCGTACACGTCTCTTCAAACGTCGCTCACCCCTGTCATCCATGGCCCGTGGTGGACCACAGTTGCCTCGGCGCCAGTTTTGGACAGCACCATTTTGTCACGCACGGTATAGTTTAATCACGCTGGCACGCGAACAGTTTACAGACTTAGCGGTTTCGGAAATGCTTCCACTCTTGGCCTGAAATCCAATGATCATTCCCTTCCAGACGTCAGATAAATCGCTCCGTTTAGGCGTTATAACAATGACTGCACCGTTTTCCGCGTCCCCCCGGTCCCTCCCCGACACGCTTTATACAGGGTGTTACAAAAAGGTACGGCCAAACTTTCAGGAAACATTCCTCACACACAAATAAAGAAAAGATGTTATGTGGACATGTGTCCGGAAACGCTTAATTTCCATGTTAGAGCTCATTTTAGTTTCGTCACTATGTACTGTACTTCCTCGATTCACCGCCAGTTGCCCCAATTGAAGGAAGGTAATGTTGACTTCGGTGCTTGTGTTGACATGAGACTCATTGCTCTACAGTACTAGCATCAAGCACATCAGTACGTAGCATCAACAGGTTAGTGTTCATCACGAACGTGGTTTTGCAGTCAGTGCAATGTTCACAGATTTTCTGTGAACGTTTGGGCAGGCATTGTTGGCGATGTCTTGATTGGGCCCCATGTTCTTCCACCTACGCTCAATGGAGCACGTTATCATGATTTCATACGGGATACTCTACCTGTGCTGCTAGAACATGTGCCTTTACAAGTACGACACAACATGTGGTTCATGCACGATGGAGCTCCTTCACATTTCAGTCGAAGTGTTCGTACGCTTCTCAACAACAGATTCGGTGACCGATGGATTGGTAGAGGCGGACCAATTCCATGGCCTCCACGCTCTCCTGACCTCAACCCTCTTGACTTTCATTTATGGGGGCATTTGAAAGCTCTTGTCTACGCAACCCCGGTACCAAATGTAGAGACTCTTCGTGCCCGTATTGTGGACGGCTGTGATACAATAGGCCATTCTCCAGGGCTGCATCAGCGCAACAGGGATTCCATGCGACGGAGGGTGGATGCATGTATCCTCACTAACGGAGGACATTTTGAACATTTCCTGTAACAAAGTGTTTGAAGTCACGCTGGTACGTTCTGTTGCTGTGTGTTTCCATTCCATGATTCAAAAATGGTTCAAATGGCTCTGAGCACTATGGGACTTAACATCTGAGGTCATCAGTCCCCTAGAACTTAGAACTACTTAAACCTAACTAACCTAAGGGCATCACACACATCCATGCCCGAGGGAGGATTCGAACCTGCGACCGTAGCAGTCGCGCGATTCCGGACTGAAGTGCCTAGAACCGCTCGGCCACCACGGCCGGCCCATTCCATGATTAATGTGATTTGAAGAGAAGTAATAAAATGAGCTCTAACATGGAAAGTAAGCGTTTCCGGACACATGTCCACATAACATATTTTCTTTCTTTGTGTGTGAGGAATGTTTCCTGAAAGTTTGGCCGTACCTTTTTGTAAAACCCTGTATACCCTCAACTGCTGGTAGTGCCATCATCCATCTGTGAGAGATTATTGCATGTTGACATAGGTGGTGGTCACATTAATCTGACTGGACCGTGTATAATCCTTGCACACGAACGAACATGATAGAAAATAATATTAGTATTCCGCAATTGAAATTACACTTCGTAAGACGAACTACTCTCTGTCTTGCTCGCAGAATCATGATTTTGGACGCAATGAAATCCAAGCAACTTTACTATTCCGCCTCCCCTTAACTACTGTACTGTTCTGTGTGTAACTTGAGAGGGACTGAATAGCACAAGCCGCTTTGATAGAGGGTGATTCGGCGCGAAGCCGATGTCAAAGTGATTCGTCTCTGTCACGTTACTCAATTACTCTTCAATTACTCTTCAAAAATTAATACTATAATGAAGTTTTGACTCACTGGTGATGGCTAAGTTTTGAGGGATTGTCTCCTATTATTGTAAACAAAATCTGAATTACACTTTAATAATAATTAATGAATGTAATGTGAGTTTTGTTGCGGTGATTCGAGGGTAATTCCTCTGTGTTCTATTACGGCGGCCAATGAGATTACAACACTTTTCAGTTGGCACAATTTCTTACGATAGGTGTATTCATAATATGATCTGTTGTTCGTTCCTCATACCTCTTCATTACGTCTCGCGGTCCCTCACGAAGTGAGCCAGTTGGGGTGTTATGAACGTCCCCTCACTCTTGTATACGATAAAATGTTCTAGCCAATGCCCAGCCACTTTCTGTGGCGATCGATCGAATTGTTACAATAGTGGACATTGATTCGCTCGGAGTTCATGCGCTTGGATCATACGAGAGCAGAACAGGGCTGAGTTCCCGTTACGCCACTAGTCCTGTGGTCTTCGCGGTGAATGGACGGGGTTGCTTGCCTTATCCAGCCAGCCTATGGCGTTTGAAGACTTTGCACCTTTTAATATATCAATATGAAATCTTACTCCTGCAGTGCAATTAATAAATGACCTGTACACTCGCAATCCTATTTCTTCTAGTAGACTGCTGAAGCTTTTTCCGACAGATCACCTTCACACCACAATCTCGTCGGCTCCTTCCACACTTTAAAGTGCAAATTAATTGATCTAATAGGCATTCTTTCTTATTTTTCTTCATTTTCTTTCACTATTGTCGGTTACGGATTAGCCTAAATAGGTAAAAGAAAATCTTTATGTTATTAAAACTAACGTACGAGCGACACACATTACTTAGGGCCTCAAAGCGGCAGGGTATTATAGTAATGACAATAACAGAAACATGTGCCCCACAGTGAACAACGTAGGACATTTATTCATGTTGATCCCTTCACCGGCTGAAGACGATGGTCTGACGGCAATTTGAGAATACTTAGCTGTGTGTCAGCCCAGAGCTTCATTCTCTCTATCGTCACTGATAGCATAAATGTGCTCGCTAGACTCTGTGACCACAATCATCCTCGCTGGACAGTTTCATCTGCTTCTTGCCTCGAGAAGGAAAGATGCTAATGAAACCGATTAACGAAATCCTTTACAATTACACGGTTAAACTAACACTCGAGGGCTCCCTGGCACACAGTTTTACTTACATTTTCGCAAGTCTGTGCGCACAACTTAATTCTTCAACAGCAAATTCTTCGAGTGAATTTTGCGCAGCTAATAGTAAACTTCATGCAAATGACGGGAAAAAGGATATCGTCCTCCATCAAAGAGTTGTATGCTGTTTTTAACGGTACACAGATCACATGTCTGATTAACTTGTTCTGTAAAATCCCATCGGAAATCGATAACGGTAGGTTACACGTGACTGACAAGTGAGACTATTAGCGTCTAGGCCGCCTGAACGTGGACTACCCACACAGCATGAGGCAGCAATACTGGTAAGCAAACAAGGACCGAAATGATGCAATACACAGCGTGGTTCACATAATGCGATAGTGAGATTATCTAGAATAGTAAACATGTAAGAGTTCCAGATAAGGAAAACCACATGTGTCAGATAACCCACACGAAATGACATTTGAACACGCTGAGTGCGAATTTGCGGATGGTTATCAAAGTAAGGACATATTTACAACAAAATTATTTGTACTGCAGTAGATCACTTTTAGATTAAGCCGTGATTAGTCACTGAATGGCCGCTAGATAGTGACAAAGTCGAGTACTGCACGGCGCAGAGCAGCTGAGCTTACTCTGCCGGTTCCCCTTATGACACTTGAGTAGTGTTGATAGTGAAAATTAGAGCATTGTCGTCTTTCAATACGACCGAAGGAGATGGTGCAGTTATTAGCACACTGGACTCGCATTCGGGAGGACCACTGTTCACATCCGCTTCCAGCCATGCTGATTTAGGTTTTCCTCGATTTCTCTAAATCGCTCCAGGCAAATACTGGAATGGTTCCTTTGAAAAAAGCACGGTCGACTTCCTTCGCCATCCTTTCGGTATCCGAGCTTGTGCTTCGTCTCTAATGACTGCGCGGTCGACGGACTCTAATCTTTCTTCCTTCCTTCGTGCAATACGGCGCCCTCGTCACCGAATAAGCTCTCTAAAATTGTCTGCACCTCCTCACAAATTCCCCTGAAAATCTTTGATTGTAATTCCTAATTTGACACTGAGGAGTAACATTAATACCGACTGGGTATCAAATAATCATTGTTGCTCACGTCATCACATACCTTGCTCTTTAATAATAATAATTTTAACAATTCCGAAAAATTAGTTGCATACTACACATGTGTTCCACACATCAAATCGACCTGCTGTTGGAGACACGATGAAGAATGAGTGAGGTAAAAATAATCTCAATGGCACTAGTAAGAAGGACTTAACCTACACTTGCAAAAATTTGAAAATGTAGTTTATTCCTTCCTTTTTTCGGCTAACGTAATATTTTCAATTCATCGACATTTTGTTTTATATGAAATGTATTCGCAGTTGCGGAATCTTCCTGACATCAACTGCGTTACGTTTGAAGATATTACCTATTGCTGACACATGAAAATTTGTGCCAGACTAGTATTCGATCCCAGATTTCTCACTTGTTGCGAACAGTCGCCTTAGCCACTTCGGGTGAGCACAGTTCCACTACGGACCCAAACTTCCGTATGTCATATTGTGCACCACCCCATCGCTTGCAACTTACTTAGATTCCCGCCACAGTGTTTCAAAGAGACAAACGTATTCAATGTTGGTAGAGCACTTGCTCGCGGAAGGCAAAGGTCCCGAGTTCGAGTCTCGCTCCGGCACACAGTTTTAATCTGCCAGGAAGTTTCATGTCAGCCCACACTCCGCTGCAGAGTGAAAATATCATTCTGTATTCAATGATAATATTACGATCGACACTTTGCTTGTAATACTTATTTTTAGCTATGTCTGAAGAAACAGACAATAGTAACGATCTTGCGGCTTTGCTAACTCTGTGTTAAGTTGCGAGCGGGGTCGTAGACAGTATGGCATATGGAGGTTCGGAGCAGTGCTGGAAACGCGCAAAGATAGCCGAAGTGGTTAAGGCGACTGCTTGCAACAAGTGGGAAATCCGGTTTCGAGTCCTTGCCTGGCAGAAATTTTCACACCAATAGCTGATATCTTCATACCTGAAGCAGCTAATGTCAGGATTCCACAGTTGCGAATAAATTTCGTAAATTTAGTAAAGCTGCAAGATCGTCACCTATGTCGATTTCTTCAAAAACAGTTAAAAATAAATCTTACTTTATCTTTTGCTCTGGTCCTTTAAGACTCCCTCTCTTGTAGATACATATATACATATTTTGTGGCAGTCCATTCAGTTTCTCCCTGTAATGGATAAAGTCAATAAATATACTGTTTGTGTAATCCATACATATTATAAAAATGTATGTATATATGCATGTTCCAGATCTCCACCTAAACTAATGGATCGATTTCAACCAAACGTGATGAGCATATCACTTACTAACCAACTAGCTCTCGAAGGGGTGGGAGTGGGGCTGGAAAAGATGCGTAGCTCTTGTCGCGCAAGTAGCCAGAACGTATTCATTCAGTATTTGAGAATGAGATGACTTTGCGACTTGCAACGAACTTTAGACAAAATTTCAAACCTTTACGAGACTTACTGTCGTTGACATCCCCCATGATGACTGGAAAAAAGATTATCGCATACTACATTTTCGTTGTTCATTTAGTAAAACTGCAGCATTAGGCATGACGTTTTAATTTATTACTTCTTCGCCACTACTTCTATTCGCAACATATTTTGTAGACAGTATTCACATATACCACTGAATTTACCTGCCAAAATATATTGTTGTACGACGCACGGTTCAGGAGGTAATATAACGTCACAAACATTGAGTGCGCGAACAACTGCCGCATCACGGTTCAAATGACTCTGAGTACTATGGGACTTAACTTTTGAGGTCATCAGTCCCATAGAACTAAGAACTACTTAAACCAAACTAACCTAAGGACATCACACACATCCATGCCCGAGGCACGATTCGAACCTGCGGTCGTAGCGGTAGCGCGGTTCCAGACTGAAGCGCCTAGAATCGCTCGGCCACTCCGGCCGGCGCCGCATCATGCATGACGTTTTAATTTATTAGTTCTTTAATACTAACTGTATTCGCCACAAATTTTGCACACAGTAATCACATACACCACTGACTGCACCTGCAAAATTGTATCATTGTCCGAAACATAGCTCAGGAGATATGATGTCATAAACATTGAGCTGCGTGGAAAGGAAACTGCAGGGCGAAATTCGCTAGAGACACATTGAAAAATGTGTTCAGCTATGTGTGAAATACATGAAATACAGGTGAAATATATGTGACATGTGCGAAGCCGGGCAAAGCCGCAGGTAAAAAGCTCTTCCTAAAGTGCTGGATCGATTTCCACCAAACTTGGTACACATATTACTTACTATTTGGAAAAAAATACTATGGGGGGGTGAGAACTGCTAACTTCTTATCGTGGTCGGGATGATAACGTGTTGATGGAGAGAGAAGTGAGGGAAGGATAATATGGACAGAGAGAGGGAAGGAGGAAACGGACAGAGAAAGGGAAGAAGAGGAGATGAACAGAGAGAGGGATGAGGAGTATATGGACAGAGAAAGGGAAGAGCTGGAGATATACAGAAAAGAGATGAGGAGCAGATGGACAGAGAAAGGGAAAAACTGGAGATGGACAGTTAGAGGGGGGGGGGAGGAGGAGGTGAACTTGTAACAGGAGGAGGTGATGGACTGAGAGAGGGGAGGATAGAGGGACAGAGACTTGAGGGAGAAGCTAATGGACAGAGAGGAGGAGGACGAGGAGAAGGAGAACCTAATATACCACCTGCTCAATAGCTTGTTTGTCCGTCTTTGGAACGAAATACATCACTGTTTCTGCGTATCAGGGATCCCACATTAAAGAGCGATGGGGCCCATCCACGCCCGCACCAACGTGGTGACCAGACCAAAAGTTCTACTGTCACCTCTGTCAATATATTAGTTGTCTAGTGAGACCAGACCAAAAATTCTACTGTCACCTCCGTCAACATGTTAGTTATCTAGTAAGTGGATCACAGGATGCTGGGCTGTGATGTTATCCGTGCGTCTGGGTAAGACTACGCATTAACATGGTCCATCAGGTGATAGATAGTGGACGAAACGCGAGTGAGGGTAGTGATTTGAAGAGCAGAGGGAAAAAAGTGCCAAGGCTCGTGCCGTGGGAAAGAAACCTTTGCGACAGTGGGATGGGTAGTAAGAGCAGTAGTCGCTTACTAGCTGCGATAGTGCATGCAAGGTTGGATTTGTTAGTATGGGTATCATGCATCATTACCGTGGCAAGCTATGGCGATGTATCCCAGTTGCTGCAGCCGCTACATTCCTGAAACAATCAAGATCGTTATATAGTGGTGGGAGATAGGCCATAGATCATCTCACTGTGTGGGGGATGTGTGGAGCTTGTCTGCATGCAGTGTACAGTACGGCTTCCCTGCGTGATGTCAGTTATTCGGCAGTGTGTTCCAGCTGGATATCCAGTAATGGCGTCTGATTAACAGAGGCTCGCCTGTACCGTTGTGTTTGCGTGTGCTTGGCCATAGATGTTAGGTCCTTATAAGTATGTCTTTTGGTCTTTTATGTTTCCATCTATGGTTGTGGTCGTAGTTCCCCAGATTCAGAGTAAACGGGTTCTGCGAATGTCTGGAGTTTCTGTATAGTCTTGTGGTGAGTTTGTGGATTACCTCCTTGAGAGTCTCAAGTCGGTATTCCCGGTGAAGGTCCGCGATGCGTGTGTATCGTGGAGCATTGCTTATGATTTTGAGTACTTTGTTTTGTATGAGCTGCAGACGGCGCAGGCGTGTAGGCGCAGGGTATCCCCAGACAGGAGCTGCGTACGTCATCAGGGGTCGAATAAGTGTCATGTACACGAACCTCGACACCCTTCTGTTCAATGTGCTACGCCTGTTGAGCATAGGGTAGAGCTGTTTGAGCCTCGCGCTAGCTCGGTTGGTCATGTGTTGTATGTGGTCCCCCCAGAGTAATTTTCGGTCTAGCCAGACACCGAGGTATTTGACTTTCTCGCGGAAACGTATTGGGCGTGCATGTAGAGTTATTGGTGTGCAGTATCGGTGTTTGCGCAGTTGCTTCGGTCTTCTAGTGAACATAACGGCTTCGCACTTGTCGACGTTTACTCTAACAAGCCATTTCTCCAACCAAGGCTCAGCCACTCTGAGTGCAGTCTGTAAGCGTGACGTAATGTTTGATGGTTTTCAATCTTGCGCGAGGATGGCTGTGTCATCCGCGTAGATTGCCATCGTTGTGTTGTGTGTGGTTGGGAGATCGTTTATGTAGAGGTTTGACACCGTGACTCTGCAGCGGTTACAGAATCGAGCCCTGAAGGCTGCCATGCATCTTCCGAGACGCTATTCGACGCGCCAGCTCCAGGGGGACACGGGGATCCTGCCGCCCTGAGATAGGATCCGCGCCACCGCCAGGAGGTTCTACGAGAAAGCCGGCCACTCCCGCAACCGGTTCATACGACAACTGGGCCAACAACCACACCACAGGCCAACCACGCGTTGGCCTGACCTGCTGAGGGATTACGTTTTACTAATGCCGCAACAGAATGTGTTTACTTGTCTACAGGTATCCACCAGCAAGGACGAACCAAGAAGCCATGTAATATATTTCGCCCCCTTAGGAACTGCAAGAATGACAATTCTGTCCAAACTTCACCATCTCGAGCCAAGGACCCGGCTCGCCATATAGCGTCAGCTGCGTACGCAGTAATGGCGCACTATAGCGACCCAGGCAGGTTCCATAGGATTTACATCAGGCAAATTTGGTCGCCTAGACATCAACGTGAGTTCACTATACTGCTTCTCAAACCACTGTAGCACAGTTCTGGCTCCGAGACACGGACAATTATATTGCTGAAAGATGACATCGCCGTCGGGCAAGATATCAAGCATGAAGGGATGCAGATGGTTCGCAGCTGTCAGAGTGTCTTCGATTACTACCACAGGTCCCATGCAGGCGCAAGAGAATGTCTCCCATAGCACAACACTGCTCCTACTAGCTTGCGCGTCCGTGGCGCGCTGCACGTTTCGAGCCGCCGTTCACCTCGATGACGGCGTTTGTGGAGACGACCAGCAACCTAGCGTAGCAAAAATGTAATTCACCCGAGGAGCCGACACATTTCCATTGCTCAACAATCGAATAACGACGGTCTCGTGCCCACTGGAATCGTAATTGATGATGTCGTTGGGTTAACATGTAAACACGTAGGAGTGCTCTACTTCGGAGCTCCATGTTCAAGAATGTACGATGACCGGTGTGCTCTAAAATAATTGTGCGTGCACCAGCATTGTTCTCTTTCGGCAGGGATCCCACAGATCACCATTTATCCCACTTTACAGAGCAGACAAACCTCCGAACCCCACATTCTGTGAAGAATCATGGACGTCCAACCATTTAGCGCCTAGTGGTAGTTTCACTGTCCTTCTACCTCTTTCCGTAGATGCTCACGACAGTGTGCTCCCTGCCGCCGTTGGATAAGCAGCTGCAGCAGCAAGTCGTATACTCCTAGCTCACTCATTTGTTACATAGTTTAATTCTTAATTTCTTTGCGTGTTTTTGGTACTTGCATTGTTTAATTCATAAATTTCGGGCGTATTATAGTATTTGAGAGTTGCAGCATCGCGTTTTAGTACCTGAATAGTGTAAATTCGCGTTGTCGTCTGTCTTCTGTTTTTGTTTTGAACGGCCAGTGTCGGTTGGTCACAGTCAGTGTGCTCCCTGCCGCCGTTGGATAAGCAGCTGCAGCAGCAAGTCGTATACTCCTAGCTCATTCATTTGTTACATAGTTTAATTCTTAATTTCTTTGCGTGTTTTTGGTACTTGCATTGTTTAAATCATAAATTTCGGGCGTATTATAGTATTTGAGAGTTGTAGCATCGCGTTTTAGTACCTGAATAGTGTAAATTCGCGTAGTCGTCTGTCTTCTGTTTTTGTTTTGAACGGCCAGTGTCGGTTGGTCAGTCAGTGTGCTCCATGCCGCCGTTGGATAAGCAGCTGCAGCAGCAAGTCGTATACTCCTAGCTCACTCATTTGTTACATAGTTTAATTCTTAATTTCTTTCCGTGTTTTTGGTACTTGCATTGTTTAATTCATAAATTTCGGGCGTATTATAGTATTTGAGAGTTGCAGCATCGCGTTTTAGTACCTGAATAGTGTAAAATCGCGTAGTCTCCTTCCGCCGCCGAGCAGTGTGTCAGCAGTGCACAAGTGGCAGCATTACTGCATTTACTAGGCAATCTTGTATTTTAATAACCGTTTAAATTTTGTGTCGATTTGTTTGCGCTCTCTGTAGATTAGTTCAGACGTTCTTTGCACAACAGTTTTTAGCATGGATAGGGACTGCAACTGCTGTGTTCGGATGCAGGCTGAGTTGGCATCCCTTCGCTCCCAGCTTCAGGCAGTGTTGGCTTCGGTCACACAGCTTGAGGCTGTTGCCAATGGTCATCACTGTGGGGGTCCGGATGGGGGTTTGTCGGGGACAGCCAGCTCGTCCCACGCATCCCCCGATCGGACTACGACTGTGCTTGCCCGGGATACTGCCCGCATTGAGGCTGATCCCTCACCTGTGGTAGAGTGGGAGGTCGTCTCAAGGTGTGGCAGGGGGCGAAAGACATTCCGGAGGGCTGAGCGGAAGGCCTCTCCAGTTTGTCTGATGAACCGGTTTCAGGCTCTGTCTCAGGCTGATACTGATCTTCGGCCTGACATGGCTGCTTGTCCTGTTCCAGAGGTTGCCCCTCAGTCTGCAAGATCCGGGCGGTCGCAGAGGGTGGGCTTACTGGTAGTTGGGAGCTCCAACGTCAGGCGCGTAATGGGGCCCCTTAGGGATATGGCAGCAAGGGAGGGGAAGAAAACCAAAGTGCACTCCGTGTGCATACCGGGGGGAGTCATTCCAGATGTGGAAAGGGTCCTTCCGGATGCCATGAAGGGTACAGGGTGCACCCATCTGCAGGTGGTCGCTCATGTCGGCACCAATGATGTGTGTCGCTATGGATCGGAGGAAATCCTCTCTGGCTTCCAGCGGCTATCTGATTTGGTGAAGACTGCCAGTCTCGCTAGCGGGATGAAAGCAGAGCTCACCATCTGCAGCATCGTCGACAGGACTGACTGCAGACATTTGGTACAGAGCCGAGTGGAGGGTCTGAATCAGAGGCTGAGACGGTTCTGCGACCCTGTGGGCTGCAGATTCCTCGACTTGCGCCATAGGGTGGTGGGGTTTCGGGTTCCGCTGGATAGGTCAGGAGTCCACTACACGCAACAAGCGGCTACACGGGTAGCAGGGGTTGTGTGGCGTGGGCTGGGCGGTTTTTTAGGTTAGATGGCCTCGGGCAAGTACAGAAAGAGCAACAGCCTCAACGGGTGCGGGGCAAAGTCAGGACATGCGGGGACCAAGCAGCAATCGGTATTGTAATTGTAAACTGTCGAAGCTGCGTTGGTAAGGTACCGGAACTTCAAGCGCTGATAGAAAGCACCGAAGCTGAAATCGTTATAGGTACAGAAAGCTGGCTGAAGCCAGAGATAAATTCTGCCGAAATTTTTACAAACGTACAGACGGTGTTTAGAAAGGATAGATTGCATGCAACCGGTGGTGGAGTGTTCGTTGCTGTTAGTAGTAGTTTATCCTGTAGTGAAGTAGAAGTGGATAGTTCCTGTGAATTATTATGGGTGGAGGTTACACTCAACAACCGATCTAGGTTAATAATTGGCTCCTTTTACCGACCCCCCGACTCAGCAGCATTAGTGGCAGAACAACTGAGAGAAAATTTGGAATACATTTCACATAAATTTTCTCAGCATGTTATAGTCTTAGGTGGAGATTTCAATTTACCAGATATAGACTGGGACACTCAGATGTTTAGGACGGGTGGTAGGGACAGAGCATCGAGTGACATTATACTGAGTGCTCTATCCGAAAATTACCTCGAGCAATTAAACAGAGAACCGACTCGTGGAGATAACATCTTGGACCTACTGATAACAAACAGACCCGAACTTTTCGACTCTGTAAGCGCAGAACAGGGAATCAGTGATCATAAGGCCGTTGCAGCATCCCTGAATATGGAAGTTAATAGGAATATAAAAAAAGGGAGGAAGGTTTATCTGTTTAGCAAGAGTAATAGAAGGCAGATTTCAGGCTACCTAACAGATCAAAACGAAAATTTCTGTTCCGACACTGACAATGTTGAGTGTTTATGGAAAAAGTTCAAGGCAATCGTAAAATGCGTTTTAGACAGGTACGTGCCGAGTAAAACTGTGAGGGACGGGAAAAACCCACCGTGGTACAACAACAAAGTTAGGAAATTACTGCGAAAGCAAAGAGAGCTTCACTCCAAATTTAAACGCAGCCAAAACCTCTCAGACAAACAGAAGCTAAACGATGTCAAAGTTAGCGTAAGGAGGGCTATGCGTGAAGCGTTTAGTGAATTCGAAAGTAAAATACTAGGTACCGACTTGACAGAAAATCCTAGGAAGTTCTGGTCTTACGTTAAATCAGTAAGTGGCTCGAAACAGCATGTCCAGACACTCCGGGATGATGATGGCATTGAAACCGAGGATGACAAGCGTAAAGCTGAAATACTAAACACCTTTTTCCAAAGCTGTTTCACAGAGGAAGACCGCACTGCAGTTCCTTCTCTAAATCCTCGCACAAACGAAAAAATGGCTGACATCGAAATAAGTGTCCAAGGAATAGAAAAGCAACTGGAATCACTCAACAGAGGGAAGTCCACTGGGCCTGACGGGATACCAATTCGATTCTACACAGAGTACGCGAAAGAACTTGCCCCCCTTCTAACAGCCGTGTGCCGCAAGTCTCTAGAGGAACGGAAGGTTCCAAATGATTCGAAAAGAGCACAGGTAGTCCCAGTCTTCAAGAAGGGTCGTCGAGCAGATGCGCAAAACTATAGACCTATATCTCTGACGTCGATCTGTTGTAGAATTTTAGAACATGTTTTTTGCTCGAGTATCATGTCGTTTTTGGAAACTCAGAATCTACTATGTAGGAATCAACATGGATTCCGGAAACAGCGATCGTGTGAGACCCAACTCGCTCTATTTGTTCATGAGACCCAGAAAATATTAGATACAGGCTCCCAGGTAGATGCTATTTTTCTTGACTTCCGGAAGGCGTTCGATACAGTTTCGCACTGTCGCCTGATAAACAAAGTAAGAGCCTACGGAATATCAGACCAGCTGTGTGGCTGGATTGAAGAGTTTTTAGCAAACAGAACACAACATGTTGTTATCAACGGAGAGACGTCTACAGACGTTAAAGTAACCTCTGGCGTGCCACAGGGGAGTGTTATGGGACCATTGCTTTTCACAATATATATAAATGACCTAGTAGATAGTGTCGGAAGTTCCATGCGGCTTTTCGCGGATGATGCTGTAGTATACAGAGAAGTTGCAGCATTAGAAAATTGTAGCGAAATGCAGGAAGATCTGCAGCGGATAGGCACTTGGTGCAGGGAGTGGCAACTGACCCTTAACATAGACAAATGTAATGTATTGAGAATACATAGAAAGAAAAAATGGTTCAAATGGTTCAAATGGCTCTGAGCACTATGGGACTTAACTTCTGAGGTCATCAGTCCCCTAGAACTTAGAACTACTTAAACCTAACTAACCTAAGGACATCACACACAACCATGCCCGAGGCAGGATTCGAACCTGCGGCCGTAGCGGTCGCGTGGTTCCAGACTGTAGCGCCCAGAACCGCTCGGCCACTCTGGCCGGCTACATAGAAAGAAGGATCCTTTATTGTATGATTATATGATAGCGGAACAAACACTGGTAGCAGTTACTTCTGTAAAATATCTGGGAGTATGCGTGCGGAACGATTTGAAGTGGAATGATCATATAAAATTAATTGTTGGTAAGGCGGGTACCAGGTTGAGATTCATTGGGAGAGTCCTTAGAAAATGTAGTCCATCAACAAAGGAGGTGGCTTACAAAACACTCGTTCGACCTATACTTGAGTATTGCTCATCAGTGTGGGATCCGTACCAGATCGGGTTGACGGAGGAGATAGAGAAGATCCAAAGAAGAGCGGCGCGTTTCGTCACAGGGTTATTTGGTAACCGTGATAGCGTTACGGAGATGTTTAACAAACTCAAGTGGCAGACTCTGCAAGAGAGGCGCTCTGCATCGCGGTGTAGCTTGCTCGCCAGGTTTCGAGAGGGTGCGTTTCTGGATGAGGTATCGAATATATTGCTTCCCCCTACTTATACCTCCCGAGGAGATCACGAATGTAAAATTAGAGAGATTAGGGCGCGCACAGAGGCTTTCAGACAGTCGTTCTTCCCGCGAACCATACGCGACTGGAACAGGAAAGGGAGGTAATGACAGTGGCACGTAAAGTGCCCTCCGCCACACACCGTTGGGTGGCTTGCGGAGTATAAATGTAGATGTAGATGTAGATGTAGCACGTGAACATTCGACCAGCTTCGCCGTTTTCGAGATACTTGTTTACAGACTCTGCGTGATAATAATCCGCCCTTTATCAGGTCGCTCATCTCAGCGGATTTCCCCATTTTCAGCCAATATATTTGTTAACGTGATCTCCCATCCGTGTCCACTCCACTTTTATTACCGCGTCACATGCCCGCAAGGCCACTAGGCGGCATCCAACGTCGCTGTGGGCAGCAGTCATAATGTTTTGGCCGGTCAGTGTAGAGAGAAAGGGGGGGAATAAATACCTGCCCAGGCAACGTCTAGTATTCAGCTAGTATATAAATACTTTAATGGTATAGTGCAGTACGAACTTCCATCATCTGCTCTAATCAGACACGCTAGTGCAAAATGTATTTTTGTAATTTTGCTTTAAAAGTTTGCAGGTTACCTGAGGATATGCGTAATTTGTTCGTATGAATTGGAAAACAGGAACGAGCACGTGCACCAGAATGTCGTAACTATTTTGGTTTTCTTCTTCTTCCACCAGTAAACATCACATCTGCTAAACTACAGTTTTTTTTTTTAATTCTGTATGCTGTATCTGAAGAAACTGCTTCACCATCAGCACATTTACACTGATCTGCAAAACTTAAGGACGAGATAGATAAAGTAACGTAACATATTACCAAGTCGGTGGAAGCAAATGAAAGTGCGAGTGAATGTTGTCAGAGGACTCCCAGTAGTGTACAGAAAGCTGGACGTCACATGGCGGGGTGTCAACTTGACCGCACCGCCAAATGCTGCTGGCCCCGCAACACGAGGTGGTTGACGGAAAGGGAAAAGAAATTTTGTGTCGAACAGGATCAGTCAGACTGCACTATAGTGGTGTTCTTCATTGCAATATGGCCTGGAAGCAACATATGGATGACTACAGACGGGGAAGAACCATTGGGAAGAAGAAAGATGAAAGGACTCTGAACCAGACGGGATAACAATTCGATTCTACACAGAGTATGAGAAATAACTTACCTCTCTTCCAGCAGCAGTGTACCTTACGTCTCTGTAGGAGCGATGCGTTCATAATGATTGAAAAAAAAGCACATGTTATTCCCACTTTCAAGAAGGGTCGCCCAACAGACGCACAGAACTATAGGCCCATATCTCTGACGTCAGTCTCTTGTAGAATTTTGTAACATGTTTTATGCTCACGCATTATGTTATTTTTGGAGACCGAAAATTTCCTCTGAAGGAATCAACACGGGTTCTGAAGACAACATCGTTTGAAACCTAGCTCGCTCTGTTCGTACACGAGACCCAGAAAGCAGAAGATTAAAGGCGCCCAGGTAGATGCCGTGTTCCTTGACTTTTGCAGGGCGTTCGATACAGTTCCTCACTGCCGCCTAATGAACAAAATACGAGCGTACGGAATATCAAAGCAACGGTGTGATGTGTGATTGGACTGAAGAGTTTATAACAAGTAGAACACGGTTTGCCATTCTGAACCTGGAGAAGTCTTCAGACGTAAAGTAACTTCGTGCGTGCCCCAAAAGTGTTTTAGGACCACTATTTATATACCACTATATATTTATCCGAATATATATATATATATATATATATATATATATATATATATATATATACATAAATGACGTAGTAGATAACCTCGGAAGTTCCATGAGGCTTTTCACGGACTGCGCTGTTGTATACATGGAAATCGCAACGCTATACAATTGTAGCGAAATGCAGGAAGTCCTGTAGAGGATCGACACTTGGTGCACGTATTGCGAATACATAGAGAGAAAGACCATTTTTTGTATGAGTTCACGATTGCATAACCATCACTGGAAGCAAGTACGCCCATAAAATATCTAAGAGCATGTGTACAGATCGATTTGAGGTGGAACGACCACGTAAAATTAATCGCGGATAAGGCAGGTGCCAGACTGAGATTCATTGGAAATGTAGACCATCAACGAAGGAAGTAGCTTCAAAAACACTTGTTCGACCAATACTTGAGTATTGCTCGTCGGTCTGGGATCCGCGCTAGATGGGGTTGATAGACGAAATAAAGAAGGTCCAAAGAAGAACGCACGTTTCATTATAGGTTCATTTAGTAAGCTCGAAAGCGTCACGGAGATGCTCAGTCACACCAGTGGTAGACGCTGCAAGAGAGGTTCTGCATCACGCTATGGTCAACTGTTAAAATTTTGAGAATGTGTTTTCCTAGAACAGCCAAGCAATATATTGCTTCCTCCTACAAATATCTTGCGGAAATACCATTAAAATAAAATTAAAGAGAATAGAGCCGACACAGAGGCTTATCAGCAATCGTTCTTCCCGGGAACCATACGCAGCCGGAACAGGGAAAGGACAAGTGAAGGTAGTACAGAAAGTACCATCCGCCACACACCGAAAGATGATTGCCGAGTATGATTCAAATGGCTCTGAGCACTATGGGACTTCAACATCTGAGGTCATCAGTCCCCTAGAACTTAGAACTACTTAAACCTAAATAATTGTTAGCGGTCGCGCGGTTCCAGCGCCTAGAACCGCTCGGCCACAACGGCCGGCGATTGCCGAGTATAGATGTATCTGTAGATGGGTGGCGCGACTGTAGCCAAGGAGTTTGGTATTGTTCACAGCATTGTTTCACTTGCATGGGGAGCGTTTCGAACCATAAGCACAGCTGCGGGAAAGAGAGGAGGACGTCTACCACGATCAGCTACGCCAGGAGATAACATCTGCATTGGGCAACGTGACAGAAGTGACCCACGTCAAACAGCGGATGTAATTGCAACCGGATTTAACAGGACTGCAAAGGCACGTCCGACGAGCGGTACCGACGGCGGCGTTTGCAGTGGTGTAGAGCTTAGGGACTGGACCAATCAGCAGTGGGGTTGCGTGTTTCTTCTCGAACGACTGAAGATTCAATCTGAATAGTGATTCTGGACGTACCTCATTTGGCGGCAGATGAGAATACGTAACGCATCCACAAACATTGTCGAACACGGTCACTTAGATACATCGAAAATTTCATATATGAAAGGTTGACATTTTTCCTGTCATATATATCATCAGCATCGATATTGCTTGGGAAACGCATCATAAACTCTTCGGCAAAGTTCCTATTTTTGTTCTTGTGTTTCTCCATTCACATTGCTAAGTGTCTGTACAGCCATGTCAACTTACCTTCGGTAATTATGAAATAATATTTAGCTCGTATCTCACGTCTTTCTGCGAAACTGTGGCTTTTTTTATTTTCCTTCGTTTAAATGAAAATGGTGATTTTTGTAGGCTGCCTTCATCACTACAAACCAGGTAGAAGATCTCGGCTGACGGCATTAGAATCACTCATTCCGTTATCCAAATACACAGACTTATATTCTGCCAGCAAAAAATTTTCAAGTGCCAATAATGCCAATTCTGTGACCGATACGTGTCTGTGTTCAAGAATATCAGTTTTCGAAATGCTCTAAATCTATTAGCTATGACGCTCAGGCTGTATTCGACCGTTCTACGAGCTGTAGAGAGGCGGTAAATGGAAATGCGACTAGCCGTTGACTAACCTCTAGAAGGATGCGGTATGATGAAACACGTTTTCACTGCAATTGCGTCGTCATTGATGAAACAGTATGGTACTGGGAGATTGCTGCTAGGAAATGATGCAGTATTGGCTCAATGGCTCTGAGCACTATGGGACTTAACTGCTGTGGTCATCAGTCCCCTAGAACTTAGAACTACTTAAACCTAACTAACCTAAGAACATCACACACATCCATGCCCGAGGCAGGATTCGAACCTGCGACCGTAGCAGTCGCGCGGTTCCGGACTGAGCGCCTAGAACCGCTAGACCACCGCGGCCGGCGATGCAGTATTGGTCAAACAAATAGTTCCTTGTTCTATATTACTGTATAAACTGCCGTTAGGGAATATCGCACCATCAGAAATATGTCAGTTGCATTAATCATCAATGTAAATGAATTTACGGTTTCCACCATTTAAAAAAAAGTTATACTGCCTGTCCCTTGATGATCATGAAAAAGACTTGAATCCTACTAAAATTTTTGTTGTACGGTTCTCCTTCATGATTCAATGATTTTTATATTCAGACGACATTTTAGGATCAAAATTGTCCAAAAGTAAAAGAACAAGAAACAGGCTTCATAAGTTATTTCTTATTATTTGTAAGCCCACGTAAGAGATATCACCGTCGACAACCTGGTGTCTATAGACATTTGATATAATACTAAAATTCAAATAAGCTGCTTTGTCTTCACGAGGAGCATGGAATCATGCTTCAACATACACAGTGATACATAAAACACAAATATCACCAATTACATTCTCTTCTTGTGGCGATAACTAAGATTTATCGTGGATCATAATAATTTTCAAGTAATAAATAGCTTACATAAACCGTCTTGCATTATGGATAGTTCTGCAGCGCGGAAAGATACTCCACGAGACGGTGCTTCGATAAAATAAATCGCAGTTAATTCTAAAAATTCAATATAATCGCCTTTAGCCAACACAAGTAGCTCCAAAAAATTGAGGGTTTATCATTTTCGTGTTGAACTCTAGTTTGGAGGTTATTAACATCGTTCCCAGGTAAAGGGTATTGCAATTTTTTCATGATTGGTATGGTCGAGCAAATGTTTCTAAAACTCTTCTTTTAATCAAAAACGGTTTACAGAATTATTTCACATATATATATATGACGCAGGCAAGGTAAATAAATTGTTCTGTTTCAAAAAATTTTCAGTCGCAATTCAAGCACATGTGAAAGCGTCTGTATATGATGTTGGCGTCTCGAAAACTAGCGCTTTAGCGTAGGAATGAAAACATATTTCACGGAGAACTTAATAGCCAATTTTTGTTCGGTATTTTCCTAATAAGTTACACAACCAAATGTGCATAAAATAGTGGATCTTTCCTTTCTTTTATTTTCAAATACTTTTATAGGAACAATTTTATTTGTTGTTGTTATGGTCTGAAGAGTGGTGTGATGTAGCTCTCCAAGATAGCCTATCCTGTGCAAGCGTCTTGCATAGCAACCGTAATCCACATCCATCTGAATCTGCTTACTGCACTCAAACCTTCGCCTCCCTCTACAGTTTTCACCCCCTCCCCACAGTCCTTTCATTGCCAAACTGACTATTCCTTGATGCCACAGAATGTGTCCTATCAACCAATTGCTTCTGTTAGTCAACTTGCAGCATAAAATTCTTTTCTCCCCAATTTGTGTCAGTATCTTCTCATTAGTTATTCCATCTACGCATCTAATCTTCGGCATTCTTTTATAGCACCATATTTCAAAACCTTGTAATCCCTGCTTGTATGAACTGTTTGTCGTCCAACTCTTACTTCATTACAAGGCTACACTCAAGAAAATACTTTCTAACATTTAAATTTATATTTCATGTTAGGCAGGGTTTCTTTTCCAGAAATGCTTCTTTTGCTATTACCACTCCGTATTTTGTATTTTCACTATTTCGGTAATTTTCAGTTATGTACTACCCAAATAGCAAAACACAACTACCACTTTTAGTGTCTCATTTCTTAATCTAATTCCCTTACCATCGCCTGATTTAGGCCTATTATATTCCACCACACCCCTTTTCCTTTTTTATATCCATCGTATATCCTCCTTTTAAGGCATTATCCGTTATGTTAAACTTTTCTTCCGCGTTCTTGCCGTGACTGGTAGAATTACAGTGTCATCGGCAAAAACCAAAGTTTTTCTTTACTCTCTCTGAACTTTAATTCCCTTCCCAAATTTTTCCGTGGTTTCCTTTATTTCTCGCTCAGTGCACAGATTGAATAACATTGCGGATAGGCTACAACCTTCTCTCACCCCCTTCTCCACCAATGCTTCCCCTTGTGTTCTTCAATTCTTATAACTACAGTCTGGTTCTGTACAAGTTGCAGATTACCTTTCGCTACCTGTATTTTATCTCAGCTACCTTCAGAATTTCAAAGAATGTATTGCAGACAACATTGCGAAAAGTTTTCTCTATATGTACAAATTCTATAACTGTAAGTTTGCCTTTCTTTAGTCGGGCTTCTAAGATAAATCCTCGAGTCAGTTTTGCCTGGCATCCACTTTACGTTAAGTTTGTGAACAGTGAATATGCAAAAGCAGTGCTGTCGAGGAAAGTACACAATGAAGATGCTCAGGACTGCAGACATTTCGACATCATTGGTTTCCCGGGAGCAAAGCACCTGAGATAAACACAAAAACTGCCATCTGATTGTGATGCAAAGCCTCCAAAACGAATCTCAAATTTAAAAAACTTAGGTTTTTGTGGCTGTTTAAGTTGTGTTCCTTATTTGTATTTTAAAGAGTCACAGAAACAGCATACCAAATATGCTTACATGTAAAAAATCTGTTATTTTTCCTTAGAGATAGATTCATTAACGTAATTGTAACATTACATTTTTTTTAAATTTATTGCTCTATTCAGTAAATATTAAATAGTGCTCGATATACATTGCCACTTTTTTCAGAGGATTGGTTTAGGGAAATTACAGCTGCAATGTTACTGCCCAGTTTGATCTCGAACTCCTCACTTACCTCGCCTTATTTAGTTTCGAATGCAAATGCTGCAATACGATTGCCACAACTGTACCAGCAGTCGAACTCAGTACGAAAGACGAAACAAACATGTTTCGCCTATCAGGCAGTTGGCGCAGTCGGACTGTGTTCTCCCATTGGTCCAGGGATTTCTTCACTAATGTTATGTCACGTGACCAGTATCGAGTTACGTTGTGACCCTCAATATAAGTAGTATAAGTAGTCCACTTGCCTAACGTGTGTGGGGCGTTCCCCTGGATGACCTTGACTACAACCAAGCCACTTGCCTAAGATGTGAATGCCTTCCCCTGGCCGACCTTGGTCAATTGCCGGTGATGCCCTGGGGGAGGGGAATGGGGAGTGACATTGATTATAAGTCACCCAAATGTGAAACCTGACACCGGATGTCCTTATTAGTGACCTTGATCTTACGCCCAATCTACCTCGAACTCGTTCATTATAACGACTGGTGACCCTTAATTATACATGTTTAGCCTGGCAGACAACTGATGTGGATCTACCAAAAACCGTTTCAGATCAAATACGCGGAGCAGTACATAGCGTAATTTCTCTCACCCCCGCTCATAACTGAGTGTGCGTGACTTCCTTCAGAGGCCACGAGTGTGATTTCGCACGAAGGCACGGAAGGACGGAGGGGCAGGCAAAAGGAATGTTTCACTCCTACAGAGAACCATAGTGGTTACAAATAGTCTGGAGGTATGTACCACACACTTAATTTGCTTTATCGACTCCTTCGTAATCACAAACCATGTTGAATAGAATGTATGACAAGATACTCAACTGTAAACTGTTAACGATAGTCTGGGATAGGGATTGGGTTCGCAGATATATGGGTGGTTCGAAGATATGTTAAATAACAGAACCCAGTACGTTCTCCTGGACGGCGAATTTTCACCTGGGAGAGGGATGTCGTCAGGAATGCAGTAAGTTCAGTGTGATAGGAGCATTCTTGTTGCCTATGAACTATCACACAGAAAAGTATCCGAACGAACTCAATTGCGATTAGTCTGATTTGCATGCGACCCAGATAACTTCATCTAATCTCTTTTCAGTGTAGTCGTTTGAATATACAAAATGGATCCCATGAGAGATCACGTCCGCAGCTCGTGGTCTAGTGGCTAGCATTGCTGCCTCTGGATCACGAAGTCACGGGTTCGATTCCCGGCCGGGTTGGAGATTTTTCTCTACCCGGAAACTTGGTGTTCGTGTTGTCCTCATCATTTCGTCATCCTCATCATTGGTGACAATGGCTAGATTGGACTGTGTAAAAATTGGGACTTCGTACGGCCGCTGATGACCGCGCAATTGAGCGCCTCACAAACCAAACATGACGAGAGATCACTAGAGAGTACTGTTCTTTAAGGTAATCAGTCCACAATATTGGAAATACCTAGGGATATTTCAAGAAATTTCTTAGCCTCGAGAAACAGCGTTGCCGAGTATGAAGTTACCGAATACTTCGATTATTACTGCCATTTTCGCTATTAATTTCTTCATTCTGTTGCTGCTACACGTGTGCTTGAAGGAAGCATTTAACACTTCTTGGCCTTTTTTAGAAGCAGTTGCCCACAACAGTCAAATATTTAGTTCGCAGCAAATGGTTCTTGCGTTCTTTTGCAAGTGGACCGTAACAAGCAGTGATCGAGTTCTTTCCCAGTCTAGGAAATACGTTTCATGTTAATACTGGACATATTCAATTATTCATAGGTTACATTAAAAGAGTTGCATTACTTCATTTACTCGCGCTTGGCAACGACGCTTGTAAAATGATACTATCGGTAAAGGCGACGTTCGATGTCACGATCATTCTCTCCAGATGACTTGGTCGACGTCACCTATTTCAAGTAGAACAAGGAAGAAAATATTGCAGAACATCAGCCGCTTTCGGTTGCAATAAACTCGTTCTACCTGGTCCCAGTTCATAATTTCGCTGAGTTACACTAACTACAGTATCCACTTGAACAATGTAGAAAAATATGTCAACCTTGCAAAACTCACATACGACTCAGAGGCCTTACTCTTAGTCGTCTATCAGAAATTCTAGCTCTGTGAAACCAGTTTCCGTAAACTGATCTAGCAAAGACTGTTTGCCACTGTTCTTTCTCACCAGATATTGACTTATTGGGCTCTATAACAACACTGCAACAGAAATTTCGCGGGCAAGAAATGCATAAAAATTGCAGAATTTAATAGTGCCCTGGCTTCCAGTTCTGTATATTCCTCACTTAAACTGGCTCTGCATAATTTCAGGCCCCAGGTACTGGAACGTCATACTGACGCCAACAATGTGCTCGTCCTGCCCACTTCATTATTCGCTTCACTTGATTTGGTGATCACTGACATAAAAGTCACATGACCTCTCAACATGAGAGGTTTCATTTCGTTCCGCCTTTCCTTCTGGGAGATTAATTTTCTATTCAGTATGCTTTTTCCCTTCCGGCCAGCGAAATGAGGCAAAATGCGGCCAGTAATCGCTTCACAAACCGCTGTTTAGTGCTGTTAAGAAGATTTATTTTAAGCTTACCGTAGGCGAAGGAAATTAGTTTAATCTTAAGACATCTTCAGCACCAACACAAATTTACCGAATAAGATGAGCTTATTGTCCAGGTATGAAAAGATTTAAAAACAAAGTCTGTGTAGTCTGAGCCAGGTCGATCCTCTCGTCTGATAGCACTGCATTATAGTCTGCCTAAGAAGTAGCAATTGGAAATTTATGATAAGTTCTATGGGACCAAACTGCTGACGTCATCGGCTTACACACTACTTAACCCAACTTAAACTAACTTACTCAGCTATGCCAAAGGGAGGACTCGAACTTCGGACGGGGGGAGCCGCGCGAACTGTGGCAAGGTGTCCCAGACCGCACGGCTACCCCGCACGGCTAAGAGGTGGCATATGTTGTGTTCCTGTAGCAGTGGAAATCATTAGTTGTAACCAAGATTAACTTCTAAGGGTATGGTACTGTTACAAATGCAAAAAGATTGACACCCGAAGGCTAAGCATCATATTAATTTGTGTTCTCTTTATTTACACGCAGAGTGGACACCAGTACCTCAAAAGCACAAAGGAGATATCCATTTTCGTTTAATGTCAAGCCGAAATCACAATACATGAAGTGAAAAAGTGTTGTAAGACCGGCGGCGTGGGAATAAAGTCGAGGGTTTGGAGTCCACTACGTCGTCAGTTATAGATTACTGAATACTTAGAATTATGAATACTTAATTATTACATAGAATTATGAATGCTTAATAATTCTCGTTGTCCTCCTGTACTACCGAGCGAAGTGGCGCAGTGGCTAGCACACTGTACCCGCATTCGGGAGGACGATGGTTGAATCCCGCGTCCGGCCATCCTGATTTAGGTTTTCAGTGATTTCCCTAAATATCTCCAGGAAAGTGTCGGGATGGTTCCTTTGAAAGGGCACGGCCGACTTCCTTCCCTAATCCGATGAGACCGATGACCTCGCTGTCTGGTCTCCTCCCCCAAACAACCCCCAACCCAACCCTCCTGTGCTAATAACTCTTACCACGTACAAAAATTTAAGGAAGTGACAGGATTTTTTTAATCTCATTTTGTTCGTTAGTGTTCGTTTTATTTGTTCGGGGCGGACGTCCCACGACGCTTGTTCAAGTTCATCCGTTAACTCAACATTTTTATTACAGAGGGAGCGAACATGCTGAGCTACCGTGCCGGCATTACAGATCAGTCCGTCATCACTCAACATGGGATGGCCGTTGGTATATCTCTCAGATAGATTCCGTCCGAACAGGCCGTGGAAGTCCCAACGGTACCGACCGGCCGTCGTGTCATCCTCAGCCCATAGGTGTCACTGGATGCGCACGTGAGGGTGGGGGGAGGGAGGCATGTGGTCAGCACACCGCTCTCCCGGCTATAAGTCTGTTTACGAGACCGGAACCGCTACGTCTCAATCAAGTAGCTCCTCAGTTTGCCTCACAAGGGCTGAGTGCACCCCGCTTGCCAACAGCGCTCGACAGACCAGATGGTGACCCATCCAAGTGCTAGCTCATCCCGACATAGCATAACTTCGGTGATCTGCGGCAAGGCCAATGGCAGGCATAACTCTTACAACGTACAACAATTCGTGGAAGTGACAGGATTCGAACCCCCAACCTACAAATTAAAAACGTGCAGCATTGACCACTACACCATTCTACCAACCGCGCTTGTTTGAGTTACGAAATAGAATGATATGGTCTGTGTTGTCACAACTTTTGCATGCAAAAGAAATTATGTGCCGAGTGGAAGAGGTGCAGTGCGTTTTCGATGGAAGTACAGACATTCCATCTGACTTTGAATACCATGAATGGAGGTATGAAGAACATAAGCCAATTGAAAGTGACACAGTAGGTTTTTTGCTAGGTTTTATTAGATCTGCTTGTTTCTTAGATGCCGTGTGTAGGTTAGTGTGAGAAATTAATATCTCCTAAGGCAAGTGTCATAAAACTTCGACACAGTGATAGCAAAGCTACTCATGTGGCTCTTGCTCATGCTGAAAGTCAGTTCGCACATTTTGCAAGTACGACCAAAAATGCGAGTATAGCTGAGTATATACAACATATAACGGAAGAGCACCATAATCTAAAAAGGAGTTCGAAATAAAATTTTTTACTTCACACTTTACCATAAGGAAGAGGTAACTTTCGGTTGATACACTTCAGTTAAGAGAGTTGATACGAAGTGTGCATCATTTTAATTAATTTGGCTCAAAAATTTGTGTTGTTGATAAGTTACTATGTCTCAGGAGAACTATAATTTCGGCAGAAGCCACAACATCTAAGAATAAAAACGATGAAAGAAAAACAAATGGTTTTGTCTTAAGGATGCTGGATTCTCTGTTAATAAAAGGAGATTTATTTCTTTATGCATTCATTTTCAATTTCGAGACTGAAGATTATTTTACCTATTATTTTACAGTTCCAGAGAAGAACATTAAAGGCAATCAAGCCGGGCCGTGAAGGCTGAATATTTGCGGGCATACGGACGGGCCGAGGGGGAGGCAGGAGGCTGGACAGTTAAAAAGAAAAAAAAGAAAGAAATATGGTAAGTTTCGCGCTCTCTAAACATAAAGTCACGCGTTCGAGTGCACCCCATTCCCTAGTTTCATTCAATCGCATATAGGATATCTGTAAGCTTATCATTCTGGTGGAATCTCAAACATAATGCGTTTCATTTTCTAAGCGACCTATAATAGCGCCCATACCATTCTGATCATAAGGTTTGTTACTATCATCTACCGGAAATCGTTACAATATAATTGCTGCTGATGATTTGCCAAGAAAAGCGAAAAGCGTCTTTTGAATGAGAATTTCCATTTCCAGAACGCCTCGAGTTCTTGCAGTTTTATCTTAATTAATGCTTCATAGTTTCACTCACTAACCGGTCCTTTCGGGCATCGGTATATTCATATGAGAGTTACCAAAGTGTAATTGCTGGAACATGCGACTACCTTAAATAATACTCCATTATGGGTTGAATATGACTTGGAAAGCGACGTTAATTTGACTTTCAGTCTATCTCCTGACGATTTACTGAAAGATGTCTGGAATACTCTGATACTGGTGCTCCCCGCCGCATCAGTTCTGTAAAGTGTCGTGGCAGCTGGCAGACATTGCTGAATGCAGACATACACAAAGGTCTTCACTGCTATAGGGGCTACTCTCCTTTCCTAAATGTTCCCATGACCGTAATTAGTAACTTGGTGCCCGTAAGTCCATCAGTAAGAATCTGTGAGATGCAGTAATGCATGAAAGGGAAGAGACTGTCAATTTTTGTGACACTTCCGATACGGACAATGATATGGATCTGGTGTCATATTACACTTCAGAATCCTAAAACGTTTATTTTCTCACTTCATTTTAAAACAAATGCCATGATTTGAGAAGAATAAATAAATTACATGCCTCTCAGAAAAAGTATTTCCTTGTGGAGTACCATCATGCGCAGAAAAGCTCCTTAGTTCTTTCCGTGTATTGCACAGATTTTGGTATCACCTCATCTTATTATGTGAGAAGGTCCACTTTTTCTTAGGGTCAAAAGAGAGTGGACAGTATCAACGATTAATTTATTGACGACTAATGACGTGATTTGGTTCCACTTGCTTCTTCGCAAATGCGAATAGAATATCACTTTGGCTACTCGAAGAACGTGCAGGTAATGATGTCAGCACGCTACATACAGAGCCACGATAATGTCTTTCTGTTTGTCTGATGTGAGAGTCTACCGCGGTGGACGTTGGTCAGCCAAAATAAACACATTGGCCAGTGTTTACCGCTGCACTTGTCGCGAGTGACGACCTCAAGAGCGCTCTGTGCATGCTAAATGTACAGACGTAATACTCCCTCGAAGAACGTAAGCAATGTAACATGCTGGAAACAGTTGAGTAAAAATTAATTTTAAAACTTGCTGTCACTTTTAAAACTCCGCACACTGATACCTGAAGCATTTTTTTGTTGTTGCTTCTCTTGTAAACACAAAACTGACACACAAACATAAACACACACACACAACACACACAGTCAGTATGTCCAATGATAGAGACGACTAATTTCTGTTCGGCAACATATGCAGCAATCCATTCCTGAGCTGCCGTCAACTAGGAGAGAATTCTAAGTTTTCTGGCAATGCCCGAACTGTGAGAAGGAGACTGGAAGATAATGGACTTTTATGCCGAAGAGCTGCTGAAAAGGAACACTTGACTGTTTATCACACAAAAAGCATATCGCACGATACCGCACCACAATAACTGCTGCAAAACTATCTGTTTCTGTTGTGGATTGGCAAGAGAGCCAACCCGGTTTTGAGAGGAAGCCGAAAGGCACGCGTTTTAGCTCACGCAGGCTGGCGTGAGGTCTGGAACAGGTCAAGGAAATTAGACTAGCAAAAAAGGACGTAGCTGTGGAATACCTAACTTTAATCCATAAATGGTGAACGTCGCTCTTGACGGTACATGTTTTACAGTATCAATAGTAACTGGTAATGGCGCCTTGCTACGTCGTAGCAAATGACGTAGCTGAAGGCTATGCTAACTATCGTCTCGGCAAATGAGAGCGTATTTTGTCAGTGAACCATCGCTAGCAAAGTCGGTTGTACAACTGGGGCGAGTGCTAGGAAGTCTCTCTAGACCTGCCGTGTGGCGGCGCTCGTTCTGCAATCACTGATAGTGGCGACATGCGGGTCCGACGTATACTAACGGACCGCGGCCGATTTAAAGGCTACCACCTAGCAAGTGTGGTGTCTGGCGGTGACACCACAGTTTCCTACACAGCTATGTTGTCAGGCACAACGACACACAGCTATACTTCAGTAAAAGGCACCACTGGACGTTGATTTCTGGCCACCCACTGGCACCCCCTCCTCCCCCCCCCCCCCCCAAAAAAAAAATACTCCAATAGCCACTCCAGCACCGAACAGTGAACAAAACAGATCTACATTAAGTTGGATTAAGATAATTTATGTTTATGTAACAGTTTATTGTAGGCATGCGCTCCTGGTGATGCGTTGTAATACGTTAAACTAAACACATAAAATAAATAATTAAATTGCTCCTCTCTGCATTAGTCTGTACTACACCAATGAGGGAATTTTAACCTTCTGGATTTCTCAGTAGCAGAGAGCTACTAAAACTGTAACCATAGGCTCAAATCCCGCTGGACGAGGGTTCAATCTCGCGTCCGGCCGACCCAAATCCCGCTTAGTTAGAATTTTTCCTCTTCCTCTACTTTAACGGATAAAGACCGCAACCAATTTAAGCAACAAATTCCTACAAAACATTTAATTTTATAAGGAGTGCTGTGTAGGTCAAAAAGTAGTTTTACGTAAACGTCAAATGACTGATAGAATATAACCAATTTCACTTATTAAATTCATAGGGACTACTTTTTCAGCCGGCCCGAGTGGCCGAGCGGTTCTAGGCGCTACAGTCTGGAACCGCGCGACCGCTACGATCGCAGTTTCGAATCCTGCCTCGGGCATGGCTGTGTGTGATGTCCTTAGGTTAGTTAGGTTTAACTAGTTCTAAGTTCTAGGGGACTGATGACCTGAGGAGTCCCATAGTGCTGAGAGCCATTTGAACCATTTGAACTCCTTTTTCGCTTATTTTCACAATTTTCGGATAATGGACCTGGAACAATGGATGATCGCCGTACAGAATATTCGTATTTATTTCAAGAATTTCTCTTCAGAGCAACGGCACGATGGCCAGTTAGAAAGGCTGATAAGAAGCTTGTCAACGTTCGGTGTCAGTTATGAGACATCTAAAATGGGTGTGACGGGTGGGGGAGGAAGTGGGCGTGAACGATGGTGTGGTAGACCATAACACTTGTTTATTGACCCGGCTATGGGGTGACAGTCCTGCGACAGAAATTAAGTCGCTGACAGTAGGATGCGAGCATAGAGCATTCTGCCGTGATTAACTGACATGTACTAGGACTGTGTTGTGTGCAGGGTGAAGGGTTAATGGTGTTGATGCTATTGTGAATTGAGCAATTCTGTCATAGGTAGAAATTAAGTATGGCATATAATCTGATGTAGTGGCAATTCAGCGCTCTGGTTCAGCAGCATATCGATAGTCTCTGTAAATTCTAAAACAACCTGTCCATCTGTGCCGTCACCGTAGAACTCTATAATAACGTATGAGTGTTGTGGTAGCCTAGAGCCGTCGTTAATATTAAAACTTTAGGGGCTAAATTAATAACACTCTGCGCAAGCGATGCATAGAATCTCAGTACCACATTCATCTTTGTGAACCTGTTGGTATTTCAGGTTCTCCCTCTGTTTTAAGCATACTGCACGTTGAAAAGCTCTTCAGTTAGCCGCTTTTCGCTTTTATTGAGAAAGCATCAGTAGCCGATACATTTTAACCATAACGAATAGATGATACGTACCTTTATTTTAGTATTTATGGACCGAATGGCAGTTTTACTCAAGGATGACTTATTCTAGACATTACTGTCAGCGTTTTGTGTTCTTTGTTCCAGTTTCTGATAACAACTGTTTCTTCTCCTTTTGCGTTAGCTGAAGCTAGAATCGAAGTTATGCTACATACCTTCGTTAGCTTAATTTTCAACGGAATTTTGAGCTTGCATTGTCTATCATTTCTTAGAGTTTCCTGCACACTAACCTTTCCTGATTTGGAACTTCATATTATTCGTAGCTTGCGAGATCTCTCTGCGGGTGTTCCAATTTGCAATCGATGCTGTGTTGTTGTCTCTTCATTTGTGTGTCTGTCTTTCATGGATAGTGGCACTGACATCGAGCTGAAGATAAATATTTTCCAGATCTGTTGTTACAAAAGAGATCTGTATCTACTCATAACATTTACAGTATAACTACTTGAGATGTTGTAAAAACGTGAAAGACGTCTTCTGATGAGATTTTTAGTTTCAGTACACTTATGACAGGAAAACACAAATAATTTTGGTGCTGTTTAGTTTGCACTCGGCGCATCTGAGTATTATTAGCGAGGACGCTCTAGTCCCTAAACTCATTTATAAAAACGCCAATAAGGCTCATTTACATATACCTTATGTACTTCGGCGCTCGGCCGCCACCGTCTTTGAGACGTGAACTGTACTCACTTCCTAGACCTCTCAAGGCTGGTATTCTTCCTGCTAGAAGTGTAACTGAATGTTGGGAACAACGGAGGTTATTATTGGCAACTCAGTGACCGACTAGTTACTTCCTGGCTTACATAAAATCAACCCACTGAATTCACTTGATACATTCGTATCATTTCCATTAAATAATCTAAGTAATTTTCACGTAAGATGTGAAATAAAGTTATCAATTTATGGTTTTGAGTCCACGAAAGTCATTCGACGTGGAAACGGCAATTCATCTCGTCTTCTACGTTGCGAGCTTATATGACCTAGCCACCAATGGAGCAATAAGGGAGTGTATAAGACTGCAGTATTCCACTAGCAGTGAGGTAACTTGTTTGCCTGAGAACTGGGGGCTGCTTTGGTTCCAACTTCCAGTCTCACTAAAGGGTTCATTTTTAGCCATTTCGTGACAGGCCTATGAGCAGTCAGATCGAAAATCAACGAGGAAACTTTATTTAATTCATTTATGAAATGCCACAGTTCCATACTACTTCATTGTGAGACAGGGAAATAAGCTAACACAGACCATTTTTAAGTCCAGAATGAGTGATATCTTACTAATTTGTGCTGCTATAGGCACACTCTTGTTACAGATACTTTATGTTTTAGTAAAATAGACTTCCGTCATAAGGATCTCATGCTGACATGAATTTCATTTTAATTAGTGTAGAGCATATTTCAATATCATTGTCGTTATTTTATTGGACACAACAGTAAACATCAAAGAGAAATTAATCATCAACAGTATACGCGCCACGTTCACCTGGTCGGAGACATCTGACGTAGGCGGCGGGCTGCGTACAGCCGACAGTCGGTAGCTGCTGTGGCGAGAGGAAACTCTCGAGCGTGAACTATCCTCATCTTGAAGCAGCCACGAGTTGTTTCTCGGAAATATTTCTGGAACTTTTTGCTGTTATAGGTCGCTTAGGAAATGAAACGAACTATGTTTGAGAGTTCATCAGAATTATAACCTTAGCAGATATTCTATATGCAATTTAAAGAAACTAGGAAGTACAGTGCACTCGAACGCGTGACTTTATGTTTAGACAACACGAAGCTTATTGACTTCCTATCTCCCCCTCAGTCCGTCCTTATGCTCGACAATATTCAGCCTTCACGGCCTGGCTTAACTGCCTTTAACGTTCTTCTCTGGAATCGTAAACTAATGCGTTACATCTTCAATCTTGACATTGAAAATCAATAAATAAATCTTCTTCTCTTAACAGAGAATCCAGTAACCTTAACACAAAATTACTTGTTTTTTTTCATTGTTTTTATTCTGCCGTATTGTAGCTTCTGCCGATATTACAGTTCTCCAAGGCATCGTGACTTGTCAAAAACACAAATTTTTGAGCCAAAGTAATTAAAATGATGCACACTTCGTATCAACTCTCATAACTAAAGTGCACCAACCAAAAGTCCTTATGGTAAAGTATGAAGTAAAAAATTTTGAACCTAAGCTTTTAATTTCGAACTCTTTTTTTAGATTATGGTGCTCTTCCGTTGTATATTGTATATACTCTGCTATACTCGCATTTTTTGTCGTCGTTGCAAAATGAGCGAACTGACTTTCAGCATGAGCAATAGCCACATGAGTAGCTTTGCATCACTGTGATGACGTTTTACGTCACTTGCATTAGGAGCTATTAAGTTCTCATACTAACCTACACACGGCATCTATGAAACTAATAGAACTAATGAAACCTAGCAAAAAACCTACTGTGTCACTTTCAATGAGTTTATATTCTTCATAACTCCATTCATGATATTCAAAGTCAGATGGACTGTCTGCACTTCCATCGAAGATGCACTGCGCCTCTTTCACTCGGTACATCATTTCTTTTTCATGGAAAAATTATGACAACAAAGACCATATCATACCATGTCGTAACTCAAAGATGCGCGGTTGGAAGAATGGTGTAGAGTTTAATGCTGCGCGTTTTTAATTTGCAGTTTGGGGGTTCGAATCCTGACACTTCCATGAATTTTTGTTTGTGGTAAGTGTTATTAGCTTAGAAGGACCACGAGAATTATTAAGTATTCATAATTTTAAAGTATTCAGAAGTATATAACGACGATGTAGTGGATTCAAACGCTTGACTTTATTCCCACGTCGCTGGTCTTACAACACTTTTTCACTTCATGTATTGTAATTTTTTCTTGGCATTAAACGAAAATATCTCCTTTGTGCTTTTGTCGGTACTGATGTTCACTCTGCGTATAAATAAAGAGAACACAAATTAATATGATGCTTATCCTTCGGCTGTCAATCATTTCGTATTTTTAGGAGTACCATACCCCTTACGAGTTAATCTCGTTTACAACTAAAGATTTCCACTGCTACCTGAACGCAACTTCTGATACTTCTTAGGCAGAATTTAATGCAGTGCTATCAGACGGGAAGATCGACCTGGCTCAGACTACGCAAACTTTGTTTTTAAACCTTTTCCTACCTGGACAATAAGCTTTTCTTATTCGGTAAATTTGTGAACGTTGCTCCTTAAGATGTCCTAAGGTTAAACAAATTTCCTTCGCCTATGACGACGTTAAAAGAAATCTTCTTAACAGCACTAAATAGCGGTTTGTGAAGCGATTACTGGCCGCAATGTGCCGCATTTTGCTGCTTGTAAGGGAAAAATCATATGGAGCAGAACATTAGTCTCCCAGAAGGAAAGGTGGAACGAAGTGAAACCTCTCATGTTGGTAGGTCATGTGACTTTTATGTCAGTGATTACAAAATCAAGTGGAACGAATAATGAAGTTAGCAGGACAAGCACATTGTTGGTGTCAGTATGAAGTTGCAGTGCCTGCGGCCTGAAATTATGCAGAGCCAGGAATATACAGAAATTGAAGCCACGGCACTACTAAATTCTGCAATTCGTATGCATTTCTTGCTCAGGAAACTACTGTTACAGTATAGTTATAGAGCCCAATAAGTCAACTGCATATTTTCTGGTGAGAAAGAACGTTGCTAAACAGTTTTCGCTGCATCAGTTTACGGAAACTGGTGTTCCACAGAGCTAGAATTTCTGGTTGACAACTAAGTGTACGGCCTCTGAGTCGGATGTGAGTTCTGGAACGCTGAAATATTTCTCTACGTTGTTCAAGTGGATACTACAGTTAGAGTAACTCAGCGAAATTATGAACTGGGACCACGCAGAACGAGTTTATCGCAGCCGAAAGCAGCCGATGTCCTGCAATATTTTCTTCCTTGTTCTACTTCAAATAGCTGACCTCGACCAAGTCATCTGGAGAGAATGATCATGACATTTAACAGAAGCCATTAACATCCTCTGACCTTGAACGTGGCCTTTACCGACAGTCTTATCATTTTACGAGCGCCGTTGCTAAGCGCAAGTAAATGAAGTAATGCAGCGCAGTTGCTATTATGAAGTATCGTCTTCGCCAGTGAATTTAGTTTTAATGTAATCTACGAATAATTGGAGATGTCCGGTATTAACTTGAAAAGTATCCCCTAGACTAGGAAGAACTCGATCACTACTTTTACAGTCCACTTGCAACAAAACGCCACAACCATTTGCTGCGAACTAAATATTTGACTGTTTTGGGCAACTGCTTCTAAAACGGCCAAGAAGTGTTAAATTCTTCCATCAAGCACACGTGTAGCAGCAATACAATGAAGAAATTAATAGTGAAAATGACAGTAATAATCGAAGTATTTGGTAACTTCATACTCTGCAACGCTGTTTCTGGAACTAAGAAATTTCTTGAAACAGTGAAAATTTGAAAACGGCTTCGGATCGAGGTTATGATGGCTAAAAGCGTCTTTACATTCCTCTCACATAAGGCTGGCATAATATCCGTGTCAGAAGCCTGCTGATAATTAGGACTGAATTTTTTTTCACCATGTCTAATTTGTAAGCTAAACGCATCATGCGTTAAGACCCAGTGAGGAAGGTAGCACCTTTGGGCTTCAGTGGTCTGCTGGGTTGATCCTAGGTTCTTAGTTGCGAGGTACGAATTCTATTCCCACTTTCAGCGTGTATTTTAAACCCATACGAACATATTTCCTTCACCTCTACTTAAGAACATCAGGTTGCACCATACTTCAGAATCCGCATTATAAACATAACATTTTTTCACTACCAACTGAGTCAGCGCCGGTTTAGGTTGGGCCATAGCAGAGGCGGAAGTCGCAGCAACCAGAAATTCTGTTTCCAGTGAGCTTCCTTACACTAGAAACTTTATCTCATTTAATGAGTCAATGGTCATTTAAGGTCACAGGGCTCTTATTTTATTTGAACTTGAGACGCTGAAAAATGTGGTGCTGGGCTAGGATTCGAATTCGGATTTCCTCTTTCGTGGTATCTGACACACACAGAACGATATACACTCCTGGAAATTGAAATAAGAACACCGTGAATTCATTGTCCCAGGAAGGGGAAACTTTATTGGCATATTCCTGGGGTCAGATACATCACATTATCACACTGACAGAACCACAGGCACATAGACACAGGCAACAGAGCATGCACAATGTCGGCACTAGTACAGTGTATATCCACCTTTCGCAGCAATGCAGGCTGCTATTCTCCCATGGAGACGATCGTAGAGATGCTGGATGTAGTCCTGTGGAACGGCTTGCCATGCCATTTCCACCTGGCGCCTCAGTTGGACCAGCGTTCGTGCTGGACGTGCAGACCGCGTGAGACGACGCTTCATCCAGTCCCAAACATGCTCAATGGGGGACAGATCCGGAGATCTTGCTGGCCAGGGTAGTTGACTTACACCTTCTAGAGCACGTTGGGTGGCACGGGATACATGCGGACGTGCATTGTCCTGTTGGAACAGCAAGTTCCCTTGCCGGTCTAGGAATGGTAGAACGATGGGTTCGATGACGGTTTGGATGTACCGTGCACTATTCAGTGTCCCCTCGACGATCACCAGTGGTGTACGGCCAGTGTAGGAGATCGCTCCCCACACCATGATGCCGGGTGTTGGCCCTGTGTGCCTCGGTCGTATGCAGTCCTGATTGTGGCGCTCACCTGCACGGCGCCAAACACGCATACGACCATCATTGGCACCAAGGCAGAAGAGACTCTCATCGCTGAAGACGACACGTCTCCATTCGTCCCTCCATTCACGCCTGTCGCGACACCACTGGAGGCGGGCTGCATGATGTTGGGGCGTGAGCGGAAGACGGCCTAACGGTGTGCGGGACCGTAGCCCAGCTTCATGGAGACGGTTGCGAATGGTCCTCGCCGATACCCCAGGAGCAACAGTGTCCCTAATTTGCTGGGAAGTGGCGGTGCGGTCCCCTACGGCACTGCGTAGGATCCTACGGTCTTGGCGTGCATCCGTGCGTCGCTGCGGTCCGGTCCCAGGTCGACGGGCACGTGCACCTTCCGCCGACCACTGGCGACAACATCGATGTACTGTGGAGACCTCACGCCCCACGTGTTGAGCAATTCGGCGGTACGTCCACCCGGCCTCCCGCATGCCCACTATACGCCCTCGCTCAAAGTCCGTCAACTGCACATACGGTTCACGTCCACGCTGTCGCGGCATGCTACCAGTGTTAAAGACTGCGATGGAGCTCCGTATGCCACGGCAAACTGGCTGACACTGACGGCGGTGGTGCACAAATGCTGCGCAGCTAGCGCCATTCGACGGCCAACACCGCGGTTCCTGGTGTGTCCGCTGTGCCGTGCGTGTGATCATTGCTTGTACAGCCCTCTCGCAGTGTCCGGAGCAAGTATGGTGGGTCTGACACACCGGTGTCAATGTGTTCTTTTTTCCATTTCCAGGAGTGTAGTTCGATCATTTCGTTGTTTTCCCCAAGATTGCAGACTCCTCTGAGTATCCATGAAAGGCACATACATAGGTTCTAATCCTGGTCCAGCACAAAAATATTCATGTGTTCATTTCTTGCCCTAGCATATGCACACCGAACTACAAGTGATAGCCATATTTTTTGTACTGCAAAGACATCAGAGGACCTGCAAGACCGATGCGTTATGTGGGCTGCATGGAAATCAGGCGAAACGCAGTTCAGGTCATTCGGATACTTTTGGGTATGATAGCACATAAACCATCTGACTGCGGCTGTTTGCTGATGACGCTGTAATGTGCGGGAAAGTTACGTCGTTGAGGAGGGTAAACGATAACATAAGATAGAAAATGGCTCAAATGGCTCTGAGCACTATGCGACTTAACTTCTGAGGTAATCAGTGGCCTAGAACTTAGAACTAATTAAACCTAACTAACCTAAGGACATCACACACATCCATGCCCGAGGCAGGATTGGAACCTGCGTCCGTAGCGGTCGCTCGGCTCCAGACTGTAGCGCCTAGAACCGCATGGCCACTCCGGCCGGCCCATAAGGTAGAACTTACGTTTGGTGTGATGAAAACCAGCTTGCTCTGAATGTGTAAAAATGTAGGTTAATACAATCGATTAAGAAAAACAATCCAGCAATGTTCGAATACAGTATTAGTGATGTGCTTCTTGGAACAGTAACTTCCATTAAGTATCTGGGCGTAACGCTGCAAAGAGATACGAAATTAACTTAGCGCATAACGTCGATAGTAGGTAAGACGAATGGTTGACTTCGGTTCATTGGGAGAACGCTAGTAAAGTGTATCTCATCCATAAAGGAGAGCGCATATAGAACACGATTGTGACTCCAGTCCCCCAAGTCGGATTAAATGAAGTCGTAGAAGCAATTCAAAGGCGTTCTGATATATTTGTTATCGGTAAGTACGATCAATACGCGATTATTACAGAAATGCTAGGTGAACAATAGAGGGAGTCCCTGAAAAGAAGAAGATATCCTTTTTGCTAAGCACTATTGGGAAAATTTAGGTAATCAGCATTTGCGACAGACTGCAAAACGATCCTACTGCCGTCAAGGTAAACTTTGCCTAAAGATCAGGAAGACAAGATAGGAGAAATTAGGGCTCTTACGGAGGCATGTAGGCCTTCTTCCCTCACTCTGCTTGTGAGTGGAAAAAAAATGGAAATTTGTGGTAAGGACTATGGGACCAAACTGCTGAGGTCTTCGCTCCCTAGGTTTACGCACTACTTAATCCAACTTAAACTAATTTACGCTAAGGACAACACACACCCATGCCCGAGGAAGGACTCGAACCTCCGACGAAGGGGGGTGCAAGTGGAACAAAAAGGAAATGACTAGTAGCTGTACAAGGTACCCTCTACCACGCACCACGTGGTCTCCTTTATGCATGAGCCACACTCTTCGTGGAGGGAAAGCGAAGTTCTTGTCGAGGAACACCGTTGAAAAAATTGAGAGACCCGGCAATTGAAGCTGCCTGCAGAACGGTTCTACTGCCGGCGACATGCATTTCGCGTAAGTACCACGAAGATAACATAGGAGAAATTAGGACACATACGGAGGCACATAGGCAGTCGTGTTTCCTTCTCTCTATTTGCAAGTGGAACAGGAAAGGAAATGGCTAGTAGTGGTAGAACGTACACTCCGCCATGCACCCTACAGTGGCTTGCAAAATACATATGAAGGGCTTATTTCAATAGTGGTACAAGTCCATTTTTGTTCATTCTGAGATACAGAATCCTAAAGTTAAATGAGCGCTAAAAAATCTGCAGTTGAGATACAGGAAATATTCAAGCATATGGCTTCTTGCTAGAGATGAACCTTTCTTTCTGTTTGTTTGGACCATTAATGTTAGAAGCATTATAGACAGAAAAGTGGAGGTAATAGACTTGTACCATTATTGAAATAAGCCCTTCATATGTAGATGCAGGCAGATGCAGCAATCCGTCGATACGTCCATCTACCTTCCTGCAGGCCCACAATGTGACCCCATTCGATGGCTGAAGCTATTCGACGGGAGTACATACTCGTCGGTGTGGCACGTTGTACCCTATAATGAATGTTGCAAACACTGTTAACCTCTAAACTCAGCACATTTACTGCTTTTAGAGTCAAGACAGAGGCTGCACAGGAAGGTGCGCCATCAGATCGCCAATGACCGTGACAAATGGATCACTAGCAGTATAACCCCTCAGTATGCACGTATTATACCTTGGTACCACTGAACACAATCCTAGAGGGTATTGCATTTTTGTTTCCGTCAGTGTGTGTACCCACTTGAACAGTTATAGTTTTATCACATTTCTCTGGGCCGGTCTGGGTGGCCGAGAGGTTCTAGGCGCTACAGTCTGGAACCGCGCGGCCGCTACGGTCGCAGGTTCGAATCCTATCTCGGGCATGGATGTGTGTGATGTCCTTAGGCTAGTTAGGTTTAAGTAGTTCTAAGTTCTAGGGGACTGATGACCTCAGAAGTTAAGTCCCATAGTGCTCAGAGCCATTTGAACCATTTTGAACATTTCTCTGGAGCACACACAAAATTACCTCCTTGTCTTTGAATGGCTATGTGTCGGATTATTTTTATGAAAACCAGATGCAATGAAACGTCGTGTGGCTAGGCCGTCCCAGCGGGTAGACCGTTCGCCTGGTGCAGATCTTTCGAGTTGACGCCACTTCGGCGACCTGCGCGTCGATGGGGATGAAATGATGATGATTAGGACAACACAACACCCAGTCCCTGAGCGGAGAAAATCTCCGACCCAGCCGGGAATCGAACCCGGGACCTTAGGATTGACATTCCGTCACGCTGACCACGCAGCTTCCGGGGCCGGACAACCAGATGACAGACTGAGATTCATTAGAAGAATTTGCAGGAAGTGTAATCCTCCCACGAAGAAGGTAGTTTTCAAAACCCTCGTTCCACCGACGCTTGAATACTGTTGCTCTGTCTAGGACCCTTACATATAGGACTGTTAGAGGAAATATTGAAGATCCAAAGAAGAGCAGCACGGTTCGTAACAGGTTCGTTTGGTCCATTCAACTGCAGTGGCAGACGTGATAAGACCGGCTCCGTGCCTCAAGATGTGGCTTGCTGTTGACGTTTCGAGTATGCACGTTCCCAGAAGATTCAACCAACATATTGCTTCCTCCCACACTTATGTTGCGAAAAGATTGTTAAGGTAAAATTATCCACAGGACGAACCCCAACTCCACCGACAAAATTTCCGAAGTTGTTCAGGGAGATTACTCGTATCTAACAATTTTGGTATCAGAGACCCGTGGTCTCCAGTGGCTCATAAGAGAGTAATGTATTTCCCTTGATTTTTTACTTCAGTTTATCTAGCACTTAAAGTGTCTACTAAACAGTGCAAATATCGACAGTACGCCCTGAATGTTCATCTACAGTTACATCTACGTGATTACTGTGCTATTCACAATAAAGTGCCTGGCAGAGGGTTCAATGAACCACCTTCATGCTGTCTCTCTGCCGTTCCACTGACGAACGGCGCGCGGGAAAAACGAGCACTTAAATTTTTCTGTGCGAGCCTTTTCTTCTCTTATTTTATCGTGATGATCATTTTTCCCTATGTACGCGGGTGCCAACAGAACGTTTTCGCAATCGGAGGAGAAAACTGATGATTGACATTTCATGAGAAGATCCCGTCGGAACGAAAAACGCCTTTGTTTTAATGATTGCCACTCCAATTCACGTATCATGTCTGTGGCACTATCTCCCCTATTTAGCGGTAGTACAAAACGAGCCGCTCTTCTTTGAACTTTTCCAATGTCATCCGTCAGTCCCACCTGATGCGGATCCCAACCCTCAAAACAATACGCCAGAACAGGGCGGACAAGCGTGGTGTAAGCAGTCTCTTTAGTAGACCTGTTCTCCTTCTAAGTGTTCTGCCAATGAATCGCAGTCGTTGGTTTGCTCTATCCACAACATTATCTATGTGATCGCTCCAATTTTGGATATTTGTAATTGTAATTCCTAAGTATTTAGTTGAATTTACAGCCTTAAGATTTGTGGAAACAAACTTGTTCTATTCACTCACGGTATTTGTTGACGACAGTAGCGATTGCCGCTTTATTGTTCGCCCCCGAACTTGTATTCGGTACTGTTATTTTCTGTCAAGGGTTTATTTTTCCAGCAGTGTTGACTGTACGTTAACAGAGATACAGAGTAACGTGACTAGGTTTAGTGATGAAAAGCTAATCGATAAGCACTTCGTGTATGGGTTCACTGAATATAATGGAAGTGTGGCAAAACAACGCCATGCTGCGCTGTTCCCGCAGCGGCGTCAACCACATCACAGTACTTTTCGGAGGACTGTGGCATTACCCCGTGTTCTGGTGATCGCACGGTACACACTTTTTCAACGTAATGAACGTATTTTTACAGAAGCAAAGGTAATTAGCGTAATAAACGAAGTAAATCATTGTTACATTTTTTTCTCTGTAACTAGCCATGAGAGCCAATTCAGAAAATATACCTGAACAGCTTCCGAGTTCACGTTCACGTTAATCACGCATATATTCTTCCCTCACATCACTCGCGACCGGAACAAGAAAGGGGAATGTGACAGTGGTCCGCAAAATACCTCCCACGACACACAGTAAGGCCCTCTGCGGGGTGCAGATATAGGGACGTCTAGTTAATTTAGTGCTTTCTGCCAGTTGAGAATTAACCAGTTCAGTCGCACATCTGTCGTGATGCACCATATGAACCATTTTTTGTTTTGTTTTTGTAGGCTTTAGTGCGGTATTAATCTGAAAACTTTCGGAACTTTAACAATCTTTAATTGACCTAGTCACAAGCAGTCCGTCTGGCTTTATACCAGGTGGTTATAATGAGAGTGCAGCTGCTCTCAGAGGTCCAGTGTAGACTGTAATTATCGCATGGTAGCAAAACTTGGTAATATTCTAATGCGTTAATGCTGAACCGATTTACGCTAAAAAAATTTAAAAAAATAAAAAATATTTCCAATTTTGGCCACCAGGTGCCAATCTGGCGCTGTACAGCATATCGTCGACGTCTCCATTGCTTATACTGAACAAATTAGTGGCGGTTAATACCTCCCACCACACACTGTAAGGCCCTCTGTGGGGTACAGATGTAGGGACGTCTAGTTAATTTAGTGCTTTCCGCCAGTTGAGAATTCACCAGTTCAGTCGCACATCTGTCGTGATGCACCATATGAACCATTTTTTGTTTTGTTTTTGTAGGCTTTAGTGCGGTATTAATCTGAAAACTTTCGGAACTTTAACAATCTTTAATTGACCTAGTCACAAGCAGTCCGTCTGGCTTTATACCAGGTGGTTATAATGAGAGTGCAGCTGCTCTCGGAGGTCCAGTGTAGACTGTAATTATCGCATGGTAGCAAAACTTGGTAGATATTCTAATGCGTTAATGCTGAACCGATTTACGCTAAAAAAGAAATAGTTCCAATTTTGGCCACCAGGTGCCAATCTGGCGCTGTACATATCGTCGACGTCTCCATTGCTTATATTGAACAAATTAGTGGCGGTTAATAATAAAATCAACATTATGTCTTTTCCACTTGTTTGACTTTTTCTACTCACGTCTCGTTCCCAATCCATTACATATAGAGCCATTTCTATACGTCTTACAGCATTCACAGCGCCAGTTTTGCACCTGGTGCCCAAAATTGGAACCAATTCTTTTCCAGAGTAAATCGATTACGAATAAACGCGTGAGAATATCTACCAAGTTTCACTGCCACGCGATAACTACAGCCCACACTGGACCTCTGTGAGTGGCTGCACTTTAATTATACCCATCTAGGACGACATGCCTGCTTTCATGAGCTTCAGTTTAAAGGAATAAAAGTTTATTTGATTAAATGAGAGTTTTCACAAAAATTAAAAACAAAAAAATGATTAACAGTTTGCTAACTCACCGATTTTAGTTCGGTGTTGGGCAAGTGGATTCCCTTAACACGGGGTGCTGCTGCTGACATTTGACCCTGGACGAATCGGTTCAGACCGGTCAATACAACGCCTGTGGCTACGTGTCTACTAGCGGGGCAGAAATGATGCAACAGGCGTAATAATGGTGAAAAACTGGCGGTCCCTAACACGATGTTAGGCGAATTGGTCTTTGACCTGTCAGTTAGATACCGCTTTCCACGTGGCTAGGTCTCGAGGTGGGATGAGGCTGACGCAACGGTCGGTCCTCTGATGAAAAGCTGGCGGGGCGTATCACGTGGCGGCGTTAAGTGAAGTGGCCGGCGAACTGCCACTCACGAGGCAGCAAACAAGGGTGGGGCCAGTCGGCGCTAGTGGCTTCGCTCGCACGTGACAGGGTCGCCGTCTGCGGGGGGTGGGGACCTGACGTCATCGCGATCTGTTTGTTATCGCCTCGCTGTGCGGCCTTGACTCGCGTAAAGAAGAGCCGGCATCTGCAGCGGAGCCTGCAGTCCGCGCCGCACGCCGCAGCTGTAACAAGCCACACAGCGCACCATGGCGGAGGTCGTCATTGTTTCTGCAGTCAGAACACCAATAGGTAATACGACGCGGCGCTGCTTTTGCGATATTTTGCTAACAATGGCAACGTTTATACGAACACTGTTTTCGTAGGCACGTGGGTTCTCCCGCCCACGTATTCCTATTTGAAAACGCACGCTGTTTTCACAGTATCATTTCGTCCAAGTAGCACATAAAGACCTGACTACTACCGAACATGCGTAACTTGAGTTATGCCTTAAAACTGCGCTAGGAACGGGAAAAACCGATCGGCTAAAACCGAAACCAGTATTTTAGTTCCGAATAACCGGTATTTGATCACAGTAATAACAGTTTTTCTTTTCCTTTTTTAAAAGTAACTGAGTAAAAAACAAAAAAAACAAAAATCAAATGGCTCTGGGCACTATGGGACTTAACTGCTGAGGTCGTCAATCCCCTAGAACTTAGAACTACTTAAACCTAACTAAAATAAGGACATCACACACATCAATGCCCGAATCAGGATTCGAACCTGCTACCGTAGCGGTCTCGCGGTTCCAGACTGTAACGCCTAGAACCGCTCGGCCACTCCGGCCGGCAACCGAGTAAAAAGCCGCTTATCATTTTTCCAGAGCAGCAGAGGTAAAATTCGGTTCTTGGATAAAATATTATATAAAAAAGCGAGTAATGTTTATTCTTAAAATTTCCATTGCTTTGAAATATTGATAACGTAAATTGGAAAAGCTATCAGCACAATGCCTACAGTTAGAAACTAGCAACAAATACGTGACATTATGATGACTACAGTATTGCAGAGACAATAACGTACCTGTTGCCATTTCTACATCTACATCTACATCCATACTCCGCAAGCCACCTGACGGTATGTGGCGGAGGGTACCTTCAGTACCTCTATCGGTTCTCTCTTCTGTTCCAGTCTCGTATTGTTCGTGGAAAGAAAGATTGTCGGTATGCCTCTGTGTGGGCTCTAATCTCTGATTTTATCCTCATGGTCTCTTCGCGAGATATACGCAGGAGGGAGTAATACACTGCTTGACTCCTCGGTGAAGGTATGTTCTCGAAACTTCAACAAAAGCCCGTACCGAGCTACTGAGCGTGCCTCCTGCAGAGTCTTCCACTGGAGTTTATCTCCGTAACGCTTTCGCGATTACTAAATGATCCTGTAACGAAGCGCGCTGCTCTCCGTTGGATCTTCTCTATGTCTTCTATCAACCCTATCTGGTACGGATCCCACACTGGTGAGTAGTATTCAAGCAGTGGACGAACAAGTGTACTGTAACCTACTTCCTTTGTTTTCGGATTGCATTTCCTTAGGATTCTTCCAATGAATCTCAGTCTGGCATCTGCTTTACCGACGATTAATTTTATGTGGTCATTCCAAAATGGCTCTGAGCGCTATGGGACTTAACATCTGAGGTCAGCAGTCCCCTAGAACTTAGAACTACTTAAACCTAACTAACCTAAGGACATCACACACATCCATGCCCGAGGCAGAGTTCGAACCTGCGACCGTAGCGGTCGCGCGGTTCCAGACTAAAGCGCCTAGAACCGCTCGGCCACACCGGGCGGCTCTGGTCATTCCATTTTAAATCACTCCTAATGCCTACTCCCAAATTATTTATGGAATTAGCTGCTTCCAGGTGCTGACCTGCTATATTGTAGCTAAATGATAAAGGATCTTTCTTTCTATGTATTCGCAGCACATTACACTTGTCTACATTGAGATTCAATTGCCATTCCCTGCACCATGCGTCGATTCGTTGCAGATCTTCCTGACTTTCAGTACAATTTTACATTGTTACAACCTCTCGATATAATACAGCATCATCCGCAAAAAGCCTCAGTGAACTTTCGATGTTATCCACAAGGTCATTTATGAATATTGTGAATAGCAACGGTCTTACAACACTCCCCTGCGGCACACCTGAAATCACTCTTACTTCAGAAGACTTCTCTCCTTTGAGAACGACATGCTGCTTTCTGTTATCTAGGAACTCTTCAATCCAATCACACAATTGGTCTGATAGTCCACATGCTCTTTCATTGTTCATTAAACGACTGTGGGGAACTGTATCGAAAGCCTTGCGGTAATCAAGAAACACGGCATCTACCTGGGAACCCGTGTCTATGACCCTCTGAGTCTCGTGGACGAATAGCGAGAGCTGGGTTTCACACGATCGTCTTTTTCGAAACCCATGTTGATTCCTACAGAGTAGATTTCTAGTCTCCAGAAAAGTCATTATACACGAACGTAATACGTGTTCCAAAATTCTACAACTGATCGACGTTAGAGATAGTTCTGCACATCTGTTCGACGTCCCTTCTTGAAAACGGGGATGACCTGTGCCCTTTTCCAATCCTTTGGAACGCTACGCTCTTCTAGAGACCTACGGTACACCGATGCAAGAAGGGTTGCCTGTTAGATGCTACGCGGGGCGTGCTGTGTGCGAGACTTGCCCTCAGCTGGTCTATAGTGTAGTTTCTCGCTGTGGTTGTACTGCAAAGTGGTGCCATCCCTAGTTTAGAAGTATTTCACCAAGTACGGTAGCAATGAAGTACAATGCTCCATTTCATTTAAAAGATTAAAAACGGGAGGAGACAGAACAAACTTACCACACCATGTAAGGAGAAAACATCCACAATGTTCCTTGGAAAATTTGTCTGATATACCTACAATTTTATTGACGTGCTATAAATTCGGGTTAATAACTGAGCCCTTAATTTTGTGGTTTCTTCAGGGTGAAAAATTAATACCATCCAAAACTGACGATGCAGGGAAGTCATCAACTTGTGACCTTCCACCCTCGCTGTCCCCAGGCCCTCCTCCTTCGCCTTCACAATCTGTCTTGCAGACAATGAGACCGATTTCTGCCGAACCTCAACCCCATATTGATCGTGATCTCGTATTCCTCCATCAGAATTTTTCAATCTTTGTTCGAAGTCTACGTTTATTATTGGAAGTAATACCAATCAAAAAACAGAAAATCGATTATTTCAAAATGCGATGATTTTTAACGGTTTTAACAGTCAAGTTAAACTGGAGACAAAAAGAACCGGTGTAACCGAAAATCGGTTGTTTCAGAAATAGCCGGCCGCTGTGGCCGAGCGGTTCTAGGCGCTACAGTCTGGAACGGCGCGGCCGCTACGGTCGCAGGTTCTAATCCTGCCTCGGGCATGGATGTGTGTGATGTTCTTAGGTTAGTTAGGTTTAAGTAGTTGTACGTTTTAAGGGACTGATGACCTCAGTAGTTAAGTCCCATAGTGCTCAGAGCCACTTGAACCACTTGAGCCACTTCATAAATAACTGCCATTCCTAGAGTGTGCTTGGTTCATACAGCTGCTGCCTACACAGCTAGCTCATGTTCGACAATGGCGTCTTTGCTGCTACTTCGCTACAGTATTATGGATTTTGAAAGGTTGGCCACCGGGTCTTGAAGCAAATAATATGATGTTTAACTGAAGGCTTTCTATTTTTGCCGATTTCTGCCAACAGAGCACAGGAGTGGAACTGTTTAAGCTACACTGCTTCAAAATGTTTGGTAGAATAATACGTGAAATGGGAAACAGATATCACATGTAGAACATTATTTCATCTCACTTTAATTTCCTGTCAGAAAAGCGTTAAACGAGAGCTCTGTATCTTATTTTGTAAAATATTCAGCAGATATTGGTGCCAAATATAACATAAATATCGCTAAAGCAGAGCTAGTTAACGAAATAGCTGCTTTCAAGTACCAGTAGAAATAGCAGATGAAGAAGACTGACACAGATTCCCAGTTGGGCATTTTGAACTCTTTTTCCAAGTGTGGGCCACAGATGTTTATCCAAACATCAAAACAGCTTTGGTATATTGGGTATATTTACGATAAAGCTAGTTAAAGATGATACAAAAAGCTATTTAAGGTTGAGCATAGGTGTAGCATCATTACGACAGTATACGACGAAGATGCTAAATTTGTCAATTATATTACCAGTGAGTGTGCTGCGCTCAAAGCAAAGAAATGTAGCGTAAAATTATAATAAGACAACAATTCTTGTAAAGAAATGCGTTCTCAACACTTAATTAAAACCGTTTTTCTTTTATTTCCTATTAACGATTCATACACTGTTAATAATTTAATTAGAGCAAATAAAATCTGTTATTTATTGTGCATCACGATAATATCAATGTGCAGTACCTGCCACAAACGATAAGTCAGAGAATTTGTTTTACTTTTCATCCTTTCAGAAAGTTTGTACAATTCGTTATTTATTTACTACAATGATGCATATATTTTGTTATGTGCGATGTTTTTTGTATGTATAGTTCTTTTAAATCATATTTTTCAGTAATGGTTCCTTATTAAACCTACCTTACCTTACAAATTACAGAATTTCCTATATGTGTGCATATAAAACTGCAGAAATGTAGTTTTTGCTGCGGGGGAGGGGGGAGGCAGCTTTGGAAGTTCTGCCAGAGGGCAGCTTCGCTTCGGCACAGCGCTGCAGCCCTATTGAAGGAATTATGTCGTTGGCTTCTGATATTTGAACAGACTTACCCAACCGGTTATATGGGGACTACAGTTTAACGTTGACTCCGACCCACGGGATAGCTCGACGTATTTCACGTAAAGAAACATTACGAGGTATGGAGGAAGTGATAAGTGACAAATGAAAATCATGGGACTGACCAGTGATTGAACCTGAGATCTTTGTCTGTAGTCTAGCACTTCGCCACTGAGCATTTTGTTGTACGGTTATACAATAATAAGTCCGCCTCCGTAGTTAAGTGGTCAGCGTGTCTGAATGCTATACGAAGGACTCCGGTTCTGAGAAGCTACTTGAGTGAGAAGTAGCGGCTTCAAAGTTCGTAAAACAGATAACAGTCTGGAAAGCAATCTGGTGATCCCATTCCCCCTCATATCCCATCCGAATGACGTCACTGGCAGTGGATGGTTGGTAGGGAGACTGTTGTACATTGGTACACTTCACGGACTTGCGCCTCTTGTCAGCCCAGTAACGGAAGTTTAATATATTTTCATATTTCATTTTTAAATGATGGCTTTTACTCTTTAAGGACTACAGCCTTTCTCTGGAATTACAAAAATTACTCCAGAAAATTAAGATTTTTCTACTCTCGAAAACATGTTCCGAGGTACAACATGCTTATGTATCTAGTGGAAAACACTCTATCGAAATTTAAAAGCGTCGGAATCGAAAAAATCTTGTCAATACTATATTTAATCGTCTAAAAAAGAACTAAAAATCCCCCCTTGTCATTCTCAACCAGTAGGCGACGGGCACAGGTATGGACGGGCGTGTGGTCAACGCACCGCTCTCCCGGTCGTTGTCAGTTCTCGTGACCGGAGCTGCTTCTTCTCAATCAAGTAGCTCCTCAATTGGCTTCACAAGGGCTGAGTGCGTCCCGGTTGCCAACGGCGCTCGAAAGACCCAGACGGTCACCCATTCAACGGCTAGCCAAGGCCGACAACGGTTAACTTTTGAAACCTGGCGAAACCTGTGTTGACAAACTGCCTATTAGCTTCTGTCTCGGGTTCTTCGGCCGACGTTCATCTAATGATTTTACTGACGTTTCGCCAGCAAGAGTGGCTGGCATTGTCAAAGCATCACCCTCCATTGCCGATGGTGAACTGGAGCCGAGCTCGCGGCCGCAGACTATAATTATGTACCTGGCGCGCCAACGTCTGAGGGCTTCTCTGCGGTCATTTCCGGTGCGGTTCTCCTCTTGCTACCTGCGACGGTCGTTCGCTGCAGTACGGGAAGTCGGAATCCGTTTACATTAAAGCTTTCCTCTTTCTTGTTGAAACTGTTCGCGTGTTTTTGTATTTCTACAGCTTCTCTGAGCAAGCGCGTGTGACAGTGCTTCACTGCTTCTCTGGCCGGCCGCAGTGGCCGAGCGGTTAAAGGCGCTACAGTCTGGAACCGCACGGCCGCTACGGTCGCAGGTTCGAATCCTGCCTCGGGCATGGATGTGTGTGATGTCCTTAGGTTAGTTAGGTTTAAGTAGTTCTAAGTTCTAGGGGACAGCAGTTGAGTCCCATAGTGCTCAGAGCCATTTGAACCATTTGAACTGCTTCTCTACAGCCGGAACTTCCGTGTCGGCGAATTTTATTGCGTGGTCAGGACTGAAGACCACAACAACAATAACTACAACAACAACATGTTTCACACACCAGTGTACATTAATTTTATGCGTCAGAGAAGTAGCAGTGTGCCCCTTTTTCTTCTGAAGGCTGCAACATCCAGATACAACGGGTTAATAGGCATCGGCTTGTTACAAACGTTACAAAGCGAACTCTTTGAAAATGAATGAAGGAAAGAGCAAGGTTGCAGGTTTTAAACAGACAAAAACATTTTTTTCATAACTTCAGTTTATCCCCGAGTCCCAGAAGGAAATCGCAGGTCGGAATTTCCAGAACGCACCATGATGAGATGTTCGGCGAGAGCGGCAAAATACCTACGCACCATTTGTGTTGAACGAGTGTCTTCTGTATCAAGCTTTAGTTTGTGCAATTCACACGTTAATTCACTGACACGATACTTAATTTCCTCGATGTTCTTTGGCTAAACGGTGGAGAGCTCCAGTCTTCCCGATTGTTACTTTACGATTGTTACTTTACGTCAGAGAAGTAAAGTCACTCTTCCAACTTAATGAGTTATGAACTTCCCTTGGAAACTGTTGCTAACGTTTATAAACATTTTAGGAGCTGTTTTTCTACGATAATCTTTATGATACAAGATACACTAGTAACCAAATACGCGTATCAGGTTGTACAAAGTTAGACACGCAAATAATTCTCGCTTGAATTACAGAATAATGCGAGATACACTCGTAACCAAATACGCGTATCAGGTTGTACAAAGTTAGACACACACATAATTCTCGCTTGAATTACAGAATAATTGTCCAGTTTTACACAACTATGAGTTTCAATTGTGTCCTTAGTTGAAATTCGAATTCGTATGTTTCCCTTTTGTGGGATTCACTCTGCCCATTCTTCTTTGCTTGATCATGTTGATGTGATTCACCCAGCAGAGAGTCAATGATACATCTTTTAGAGCCGAAATATCGAAACATGAAATCAATAATATTCAGGACGAAATCACGACCGTTACTAGAACAGCTTTCGTTGTTTACCAGCGACCCACGAGTACGCCTAGGGGCGTGGCAAGTTGCGAAAGACTTTCCAGAGGCCTCCCCGATCAGTCTTACCAACAGGTTCGAAGTGCTGTCTATGGCTGACACTATCCCTGTCCCTCAACCAGATGCTGTTGTTTGGCTTGTTTCAGAGGAAATCTTTCAGCCTGCAAGGTCTGGGCAGTCACAGAGAGTGGGATCATTGGTAGTTGGGCGCTCCAAAGTTAGGCGTGTTTTGGGACCTTTGGGCTGTTAAGGGGTCAAGAAAGCCAGTGCGCACTACATGTGCATACCGGACGGAGTCATTCCAGATGTGGAACGGGTCCTTCCAGATGCCATGAAGAGCACAGGGTGCAGCGAACTGCAGGTGGTAGCTCACGTTGGTACCTATGATGTGTGTAGCTTTGGATCGGTGGAGATTCTCTCTGGTTTCAGGGGGCTAACAGAAATGATAAAGGCTACCAGTCTTGCTTTCGAGATGAAAGCAGTGCTCACCATTTGCAGTGTAGTCGAGAGGACCGTTTGCGGACCTCTGGTGCAGCGCCGAGTGGAGAGTCTGAATCAGAGAATCAGTCGGTTCTGACACCGCGTAGACTGCAGATTCCTCGACTTGAGCCATAGAGTGGTCGGGTTTCGGGTCCCGCTAAAGAGGTCAGTAGTCCATGAGACGCAAAAGGCGGCTACTCGAGTAGTGGGGGCTGTGTGGCGTGGATTGGGCAGTTTTTTAGGTTAGAGGGTCTCGAGGGAACACAAAAAGGGAAAACTGGAAATTTGTGGTAAGGTCTTATGGGACCAAACTGCTGAGGTCATCGGTCCTGAGCCTACACGCCACTTAATCTAACTTACGCTATGGACAACACACACACCCGTGCCCGAGGGAGGACTCGAACTTCCGACGGGGGCAGCCGCACGGGCCGTGAAAAGGCGTCTCAGACCGCATGGCTACCCCGCACGGTCACAAAAAGGGTTTTAGTCTCAAAGGGTGCAGGTCGAACACAGGAAGAACGTAGATCTAGCAACCATCGGTGTAACAGTTGTATACTGTCGTAGCTATGTTGGGAAAGTACCAGAGCTCCAAGCACTAATAGAAAGTACTGATGCTCAAAGCGTTATAGACACAGAAAGCTGGCCAAAGCCGGAAATGAGTTCAGCCGAAAGTTTTGCGAAAGACCTAACGGTGTTCAGAAAGGATAGGCTAAATTCAGTTTTCGGTGGCGTCTTTGTTGCTATTACAAGTTCAAAAATGGTTCAAATGGCTCTGAGCACTATGGGACTTAACATCTGAGGTCGTCAGTCCCCTAGAACTTAGAACTACTTAAACCTAACTAACATAAGGACAGCACACACATCCATGCCCGAGGCAGGATTCGAACCTGCGACGTAGCGGTCGCGCGGTTCCAGACTGAAGCGCCTAGAACCGCTCGGCCACACTGGCCGGCTGCTATTAGAAGTAGTTTATCTTGTAGCAAAATTGAAGTATATAGTTCCTGTGAGTTAGTGTGGGTAGAGGTCATTCTTGGCAACCGGAATATAATAGTAATTGGATCCTTTTACCGATCTCCTAACGGTTCAAAGAAAACTTGAGTCCAATTTCAAACACATACCCTACTCATACAATTGTAGTCGGTGGTGACTTCAATTTACCCTCGATATGTTGGCGAAACTACATGTTTATATCCGGGGGTACGCATAAAAAATTATCCGAAATTGTGTTAAACGCATTGTCTGAAAATTATTTCGAGCAATTAGTTAATGAGCCCACTTGAAAACGGTTGTGAAAACACACTTGACCTCTTAGCAACAAATTATCCCGAGCTAATAACGAACATCAAAAAAATGGTTCAAATGGCTCTGAGCACTATGGGACTCAACATCTTAGGTCATAAGTCCCCTAGAACTTAGAACTACTTAAACCTAACTAACCTAAGGATATCACACACACCCATGCCCGAGGCAGGAGTCGAACCTGCGACCGTAGCACTCCCGCGGTTCCGGACTGCAGCGCCAGAACCGCACGACCACCGCGGCCGGCAATAACGAACATCAAAACGGATACATGGGTTGGTGAACATAGGGTTGTCGTAGCAAGACTGAGTACCGCAACTACCAAATCCTCTAAAAATAAACGAAATACACTCCTGGAATTTGAAATAAGAACACCGTGAATTCATTGTCCCAGGAAGGGGAAACTTTATTGACACATTCCTGGGGTCAGATACATCACATGATCACATTGACAGAACCACAGGCACATAGACACAGGCAACAGAGCATGCACAATGTCGACACTAGTACAGTGTATATCCACCTTTCGCAGCAATGCAGGCTGCTATTCTCCCATGGAGACGATCGTAGAGATGCTGGATGTAGTCCTGTGGAACGGCTTGCCATGCCATTTCCACCTGGCGCCTCAGTTGGACCAGCGTTCGTGCTGGACGTGCAGACCGCGTGAGACGACGCTTCATCCAGTCCCAAACATGCTCAATGGGGGACAGATCCGGAGATCTTGCTGGCCAGGGTAGTTGACTTACACCTTCTAGAGCACGTTGGGTGGCACGGGATACATGCGGACGTGCATTGTCCTGTTGGAACAGCAAGTTCCCTTGCCGGTCTAGGAATGGTAGAACGATGGGTTCGATGACGGTTTGGATGTACCGTGCACTATTCAGTGTCCCCTCGACGATCACCAGTGGTGTACGGCCAGTGTAGGAGATCGCTCCCCACACCATGATGCCGGGTGTTGGCCCTGTGTGCCTCGGTCGTATGCAGTCCTGATTGTGGCGCTCACCTGCACGGCGCCAAACACGCATACGACCATCATTGGCACCAAGGCAGAAGCGACTCTCATCACTGAAGACGACACGTCTCCATTCGTCCCTCCATTCATGCCTGTCGCGACACCACTGGAGGCGGGCTGCACGATGTTGGGGCGTGAGCGGAAGACGGCCTAACGGTGTGCGGGACCGTAGCCCAGCTTCATGGAGACGGTTGCGAATGGTCCTCGCCGATACCCCAGGAGCAACAGTGTCCCTAATTTGCTGGGAAGTGGCGGTGCGGTCCCCTACGGCACTGCGTAGGATCCTACGGTCTTGTCGTGCATCCGTGCGTCGCTGCGGTCCGGTCGACGGGCACGTGCACCTTCCGCCGACCACTGGCGACAACATCGGTGTACTGTGGAGACCTGACGCCCCACGTGTTGAGCAATTCGGCGGTACGTCCGCCCGGCCTCCCGCATGCCCACTATACGCCCTCGCTCAAAGTCCGTCAACTGCACATACGGTTCACGTCCACGCTGTCGCGGCATGCTACCAGTGTTAAAGACTGCGATGGAGCTCCGTATGCCACGGCAAACTGGCTGACACTGACGGCGGCGGTGCACAAATGCTGCGCAGCTAGCGCCATTCGACGGCCAACACCGCGGTTCTTGGTGTGTCCGCTGTGCCGTGCGTGTGATCATTGCTTGTACAGCCCTCTCGCAGTGTCCGGAGCAAGTATGGTGGGTATGACACACCGGTGTCAATGTGTTCTTTTTTCCATTTCCAGGAGTGTATATTCAAAAAGGAGGGAAAAATTCGCTTGATGCCTTTCTGAGAGACAATCTCCACTCCTTCCAAACTAACAAAGTAATTATGGATCAGATGTGGCTTGAATTCAAAGAAATAGTATCGAAAGCAATTGACAGGTTTATACCAAATAAATTCACAAACAACGGATCTGATCCCCCATGGCACACAAAACATGTCAACAAACAGTTGCAGAATCAACGAAAAAAGCACGCGAAATTTAAACGAACACAAAATCCTCGAGATTGGGGATCTCTTACAGAAGCTCGAAATTTAGCGCGGACTTCAATGCGAGATACTTATAGTAGTGTCCACAACGAAACCTTGTCTCGAAACATGGCAGAACTTCCAAGGAGATTCTGGTCGTATGTGAAGTATGCTAGCGGCAAGACACAATCAATGCCTTCTCTGGGCGATAGCAATGGAAATGCTATCGATGACAATGCTCACACAGCAGAGTTACTAAACACAGCCTCCCGACATTCCTTAATCAAAGAAGATGAAGTAAATATTCCAAAATTCGAATCAATAACAGCGGCCAACATGAGTAACTTAGAAATAGATATCCTCGGAATAGCATCTTAAATCACTTAATAAATGCACATCTTCCGGTCCGGACTGTATACTAATTAGGTTTATTTCAGAGTATGCTGCTGCAATAACTCCATACTTAACAATCATATAAAATCACTCGCTCGACGAAATATCCATACCCAAAGAATGGAAATTTGCACGGGTCACACCAATATTGAAGAAAGGCGGTAGGAGTAATTAGCTAAATTATAGGCCTATGTCATTAACGTCGATATGCAGCGGGATTTTGTAACATATATTGTGTTCAAATATCATTAAGCACCTCGCATAGTACGATCTCTTGTTACACAGTCAACAGGGATTAAGAAAACATCGTTCTTGTGAAACGCAACTAGCTCTTTACTCACACGAAGTGTTGAGTGCTATCGACAGGGGATTCCCAATTGATTCCGTATTTCTAGATTTCCAGAAGGCTTTCGACACCGTACCTCAGTAGCGGCTTGTATCAATATTGCGTGCGTATGAATATCATCTCAGTTATGCGACTGGATACGTGATTTCCTGTCAGAGAGGTCACAGCCCATAGTTAGTGACGAAAACTCATCGAGTAAAACAGAAGTGGTTTCTGGCGTTCCCCAAGGTATTGTTATAGGCCCTCTGCTGTTCTTTATCTACATAAACGATTTAGAAGATAATCTGAGTAGCAGTGTTAGCTTGTTTGCAGATGACGCTGTCGTTTACCGCCTAGTAAAGTCATCAGAAAATCGAAACAAACTGCAAAATGAATTAGACAAGATATGTGTATGGTGCGAAAATTGGCAATGATCCTAAATAATGAAAAGTGTGAGGTCATCCACATGAGTGCTGAAAGGAATCAGTTAAGCATCGGTTACACAATAAATCAATCAAATTTAAAGGCCGTAAATTCAGCTAAATATCTAGGAATTACAATTACGAACAGCTTAAATTGGAAAGAACACATAGAAAATGTTGTGCAGGAGGTGAACCAAAAGCTGTGCTTTATTGGCAGAACATTTAGAAAATGCACACACTATGTTTGTCCGTCCTCTTTTGGAGTAATGCTGTGCGGTGTGGGATCCTTACCAGATCGGATTAACGCAGTACATCGAGAAAGTTCAAGGAAGGGCAGCACGTTTTATATTATCGAGAAAAAAGGGAGGAAGTGTCACGCACATGATACAGAACTTTGGGTGAACATCATTAAAACAAAAATCACCAACTTTCTGACCCGAACGCGAAAATATTTTTTGACGCTGACGTACATAGGAAGAAACGATCATCATAATAAATAAAATAAGGAAATCAGAGATCGCACGTAAAGATATAGATGATCGTTTTTTTTCTGGCGCTGTTCGAGAGTGGAATAATAGAGAATTACTGTGAAGGTGGTTCGATGAACCCTCTGCCGTGAACTTGATTCGCAGTGTATCCATGTAGCCTACATGTAGATGTAGAAGACATAGTGCAAAATTCGAGACTAGGTTTCAAGCTTTCATGCGTAGCATGGAAAATGAAATGAAGTTAAATAGCATTCTAGTATCAGTTGCATCAAACGCTTAACCTTTGGAATTTCAATTAGAGACAATTGATTTAAAAATTTCTACTTTATTAAAGGACAGCTATTATAACTCAATACTTATGTGTAGATCGATTTTTTTCTATTAGGAAAATAATAATATTCAGAAACGTCCCAGATTCACGATCCAACACTAAAAATCATCTCTTCTAGTGAGAGTTCTAGGCGCTGCAGTCCGGAACCGCGCGACTGCTACGGTCGCAGGTTCAAATCCTGCCTCGGGCATGGATGTGTATGGTGTCCTTAGGTTAGTTAGGTTTAAGCAGTTCTACGGGATTGATGACCTCAGATGTTAAGTCCCATAGTGCTCAGAGCCATTTGAACCATTTTCTTCTAGTGGGAGCACTGAGTCTGATACTATACAAGGTGACTTACCTAAAACTTGCACCACAGATTTTGCGGTTATGGAAAGTGCTATTGATGTGCGATTTTCACAGAATGAATTGGTAGTCAGGGGCTCGTATTGTTAGCCAATAAACAGATTGTAATAATACTTAGAAAGTGTGTTTTTTGTTCAAACACACACTTTTTTAAATGGACCAATGTCTGTTGACATTAATAGACAAAAAGTAGAGTAAATTAGGATGTTAGTGGTGTTTTTTGCAGGGTTCTAGTGAGAGTCATTTACGAGGTACCGTATTTTGAAAGGTTCTCCATGAATCCGATCGAACATTCACGGGACATAATCGGGAACTCAGTTCGTACTCAAAATCATACACGGGCAACACTTTCCCAGTTACGGACGGCTAAAGAGGCAGCATGGGGTTGGGTTGTTTTGGGGGAGGAGACCAGACAGCGAAGTCATCGGTCTCATCGGATTAGGAAAGGGAGTCGGCCCTGCCCTTTCGAAGGAACCATCCCAGCATTTGCCTGGAGCGATTTAGGGAAATCACGGAAAACCTAAATCAGGATGGCCGGACACGGGATAGAACCGTCATCCTCCCGAATGCGAGTCCATTGTGCGAGGCAGCAGTGTGCGTAAGTAGATGAAATTACGAAGTAGTTTTTTCTGTATACGTTTGCAATTTAGAAAGAAATTCTACTAAAGTGGTGTGGGCACTCATTATGCTGTGGCCCTAACGTCACATCAGCAATTTTTAATTACTACACGGTGGCATACCTCTTAAGGTAAACCACAAACAATTAAATTTGAAGAGTTGGGAAGAGATCACACGGAGGAAAAACGAATGATATATACATTAAAGCAAATACAAAATTAATTTGTATTTTCCGTCAAATAAGGAAATTAAAGACTTTCCTGGTTGATCTCAGAGCGCTTGGCCAATGAGAAGGCTAAATTTTGCATTAATTATTCTATGCGATCCAGTGTATGCCTTTGCATGAGACATAACAAATGTTCGTGGTGCAGCTGAATGCAGGGTCACCTTCGGTGAAAAGCTGAAATTCGTATTGCCTCCACGACACACCCCGCCATGTTTCACTCTTGGGATACAGATTCGGCCATAATTTGGAAGTGCTGTGAAACAAGACTCATCCGACCAAATGCTTTTTTTTTATTGCTCTATAGTGCAGGTTTTGCGCCTTCGGCACCACGTTTTCCTGTTACGTGCATTTGCATCACTGATGAGTGGTTTTGGATTCCAGCTCGCCATGCAGTTCCCTGCAGCACCCTACCCGTTGTTTTGGTGCTGACACGGTTCGCTAGTGTGACATTCAGTTTTGCAGTGACTTTTGCAGGTTTTTCCTCTTATTTTTCGTGACCATCACTCAACGCTCGCTCTCGTCCGCATTGCGACTTCGTAGATGATGTTTTCCGCAGTATAAATCTTTGATACGGTGCCTCTTGAAACACCAAACACTTGTGCTTCCTTGGTTACGGAAGCATCCACCTTACGTGCACCGACAACTTGCCCACTTTCGAATTGTCTTTGCTCTGATATAATGCACACACAACTACACAGAACACTGTTCTGACCGGCCGCGCGGGATTAGCCGAGCGGTCTTAGGCGCTGTAGTCATGGACTGTGCGGCTGGTCCCGGCGGAGGTTCGAGTCCTCCCTCGGGCATGGGTGTATGTGTTTGTCCTTAGGATAATTTAGGTTAAGTAGTGTGTAAGCTTAGGGACTGATGACCTTAGCAGTTAAGTCCCATAACATTTCACACGCATTTTTTTTAACTGTTCTGACCACGGTTGATGCTTGCAATGTATTTGAGGACACTGTACAGGTGCCGTTCGTGGCCAAGAACAACAGAGCAACTGCATTTGCGTTCAAGGCATGCATTTCTCGACGTGTATCCATATTTTTGTTCAACCCCTGTGTCTGACCTATCCCCTGCCGCGCATAAAGACATTTCGAATGATAGAATGACGACTTCGTCAGCGTCATGACATGGAATTCACAGCCCTACGTCCCATGATCAACCGACATTATCGGAATCGGAAAAATCTTCGCCGTATCGTAAATCTAACGGTTATTGCATTTCAGCATCATCTGAAAACAATACAAGCCCTTGCATCTCGACGTTAACATCAGTATCTGTCGCGTCTATAGTGTTTTAACAATAGTGACTGCCCTCGGGGCAACACCTTATGTTACCGCTGCAACAAACCTGGCCATATGGCCGTTGTCTGCCGCAGCACTCGACAGTTCCGCCGCATCATCGTGTGCGTGTCAATATCGTTGCACACATAGTTCCTGTAACACTCTAGATATATCCCAAGAAGATACAACTACTTTTCTGCAAATGAAATGCGTTGTTATCCTCTATAGTTACAGCACGTAGCAAATAAACAGAACATTTAAATTGCAGTTGTTTCAAAGAAAATGCGTTTTGCATGCTGCACAACCAAATTTTTATTTTTATTTATGCACCCACACGCGTTTCGCCATGAGCCAGTTGCTCGGCCACCATTGACCAGACGTTTTCAATTGGTGAGAGATCTGGAGAATATGCTGGCCAGGGTAGCAGTCGAACATTTTCTGTATCCAGAAAGGCCCGTACAGGACCTGCAACATGCCGCCGTGCATTATCCTGCTCAAATGTAGGGTTTCGCAGGGATCTAATGAAGGATAGAGCCACGGGTCGTAACACATCCACTGTTCAAAGTGCCGTCAATGCGAACAAGAGGTGGCACCCCATACCATCACGCAGGGTGATACGCCAGTATGGCGATGACGAATACACGCTTCCAATGTGCGTTCACCGCGATGTCGCCAAACACGGATGCGACCATCATGATGCTGTAAACAGACCCTGGATACCTCCGAAAAAATGACGTTTTGCCATTCGTGCACCCAGGTTAGTCGTTGAGTACACCATCGCAGGCGCTACTGTCTGTGATGAAGCGTCAAGGGTAACCACAGCCATGGTCTCCGAGCTGATAGCCCATGCTGCTGCAAATATCGTCGAACTGTTCGTGCAGATGGTTGTTGTCTTGCAAACGTCCCCATGTGTTTACTCAGGGATCGAGCCGTGGCTGCACGATCTGTTACAGCCATGCGGATAAGATGCCTGTCATCTCGATTGCTGGTGATACGAGGCCGTTGGGATCCAGCATGGCGTTCCGTATTATCCTCCGGAACCCACCGATTCCATATTCTGCTAACAGTCATTGTATCTCGACCAACGCGAGCAGCAATGTCGCGATAAGATAAACCGCAATCGCGATAGGCTACAATCCGACCTTTATCAAAGTCGGAAACGTGATGGTACGCATTTCTCCTCCTTACACGAGGCATCATAACAACGTTTCACCAGGCAACGCCGGTCAACTGCTATTTGTGTATGAGAAATCGGTTGAAAACTTTACTCATGTCAGCACATTGTAGGTGCCGCCACCGGCGCCAACCTTGTGTGAATGCTCTGAAAAGTTAATCATTTGCATATCACAGCATCTTCTTCCTGTCGGTTAAATTTCGCGTCTGTAGCACGTCATCTTCGTGTAGCAATTTTAACGGCCAGTAGTGTAGTTCTAAGTTCGAGGGGACTGATGACCTCAGAAGTTAAGTCCCATTGTGCTCAGAGCCATTTGAACCATTTTTATTGTTGCAATGATAATCACTTAGATATGTTACCTGTACAAATATATTCCCAAAATTTCGTACTCTACATAAATTATTTTTCGGTGTTGTGATTTGTTTCCGTCAGTGAAGAATAATTGTTGCTGGCCTAACAACTCTTCTTGATAATTCCATGCAGCTGAATCATAATAATAACAAAAATTAAATGTAACAAAATGCCACAGGAAAACATTGCAGTTGAAATAACTGTCCATTATCTGACTTAGAAAGTTGTGCATTGCACTCTTACGTTCTGATTCCACGACGGGTTCCTCATGGACACGTTCAGAGAGAATAAGCTACTTAATTTCCTTGTAAGATCATCTTACCTGCAGAAGAAAAGTCATCGTGGAGTTAGTATCTTTTAAAATAGTCTGTCGCATTGGACTTCATCTCGCAAAATCTCAGTGCCTTGCTGTGTAGACTACCAGTCTGACAAATGGTTCAAATGGCTCTGAGCACTATGGGACTTAACTGCTGTGGTCATCAGTCCCCTAGAACTAAGAACTACTTAAACCTAACTAAGCTAAGGACATCACACACATCCACGCCCGAGGCAAGATTCGAACCTGCGACCGTAGCGGTCGCGCGGTTCCAGACTGTAGCGCCTAGAACCGCTCGGCCACTCCGGCCGGCCCAGTCTAACAAGACAAGCTATATGTGCAGGTGCGCTATTCAATCTATAGTAGCCAATAACAGTACACGTTTAGGGTCAGATTCCTGAACCACTCCACTTTGAGTCTAGCCACACTATTCTTGAACCATGCACCATCGTCGACTGTTTATTCGTTACCACGTCACTGCTCTCATGAAAGAAGGAAAGAAGGGAATTTTACGGAGCCGGCCGCTGTGGCCGAGCGCTTCTAGGCGCTCCAGTTCCGAACCGTGCTGCTGCTACGGTAGCAGGTTCGGATCCGGGCTCGGGCATGGATGTGTGTGATGTCCTTAGGTTAGTTAGGTTTAAGTAGTTCTAAGTCTATGGGACTGAGCCGGCCGGTGTGGCCGTGCGGTTAAAGGCGCTTCAGTCTGGAACCGCGTGACCGCTACGGTCGCAGGTTCGAATCCTGCCTCGGGCATGGATGTGTGTGATGTCCTTAGGTTAGTTAGGTTTAATTAGTTCTAAGTTCTAGGCGACTGATGACCTCAGAAGTTAAGTCGCATAGTGCTGAGAGCCATTTGAACCATTTGAACTATGGGACTGATGACTTCAAATGTTAAGTCCCATAGTGCTTAGAGCTATTTGAACCTTTTCTTTTCTTTTTTTTTTTTTAATTCTACCGTTTTAGAGGCTGGGATACAATCTGGAGTTCCTGAGCGGACTGTGCGACAGTCGATAACACAATGCTGTGATACTGGTGAAACCTGTAGCCGTATAGGAGCTGTATTTTATCGTGTAACAACTGCAGTGCAAGATAACGAACTTGTCAACACATCATAGAAAAATCATTTTTGAATGTGGTGCAGTTGAAACACGTCCACTTCCGCTGCTGAGTATTCAGCATAGATAGGTGCAATATGGAGGACTCGAGTTCGATTCCCAGTACTGCCAAGGAATTTTCCTTCATGGTACAGGGTGCACTTAGCCTCATGATACCAACTAAGGAGCTACTTGACCAAGTAGTGGCGGCCCACGGTCTGGAAAGTCTGCAACACGGCCAGAAGTATCCCCCTCCATACTGCATCCACATGACGCTATGAGGCAGGGGGTCACACGGCGGCCGGTGTGAAACCCTTGGGCCTTCTCAGTATTACGAGGAACTTGTTTAGTTGAAGCATACTACGTTCCCCATTGCAGTGGGCATGGTTCGGCGTCGGTTTTAGAAGGCCAGACTACAAGGCAAGCCTGCAGTCATCATAGAGAGATACCATGATGGCTGTCAACTATACCTATTACCGTTTATGACAGACAATATTGCTAGTGACTGGCAGAACGTCATATTTTCCAGTGAATTAGTATTTCCTCAGTGAATGATGGTACAGTACAAATGCATAAGTCACAAGGTTTTAATTTCGATCCTAAATATGTCCATGAGTCATCTCTCTGTGCCTTTATGTTTGTGGCAGTTGACTAAGCTCCTATAAGCTTAGAATGCTTTGTGCGACAGGTGGTTGGTTGATTTGGGGGAGCGCACCAAACAGTGAGGTCATCGGTCCCTTTGTGCGATAGATGGTCGACTTAATGGTGCCCAGTATACCCATATTATCAGTAATCCCATCAGTGCGCGACAAGTACACTGTCTGATTAGAAGTATCTAGGCACTATGATTGTGAAGCGGAAACGCGGAGGAACAATCATAGCTAAATGAGGACCAGCCAGACCTTATGTAATGGCAGACAGGGACTGTTGAGCGCTGCAGAGGGTGGTTGTTGTTGTTGTGGTCATCAGTCCTGAGACTGGTTTGATACAGCTCTCCATGCTACTCTATCCTGTGCAAGCTTCTTCATCTCCCAGTACCTACTGCAGCCTACATCCTTCTGAATCTGCTTAGTGTATTCATCTCTTGGTCTCCCCCTACGATTTTTACCCTCCACGCTGCCCTCCAATACTAAATTGGTGATCCCTTGATGCCTCAGAACATGTCCTACCAACCGATCTCTTCTTCTGGTCAAGTTGTGCCACAAACTTCTCTTCTCCCCAATCCTATTCAATACTTCCTCATTAGTTATGTGATCTACCCATCTAATCTTCAGCATTCTTCTGTAGCACCACATTTCGAAAGCTTCTATTCTCTTCTTGTCCAAACTATTTACCGTCCATGTTTCACTTCCATACATGGCTACACTCCATACAAATACTTTCAGAAATGACTTCCTGACACTTAAATCTATACTCGATGTTAACAAATTTCTCTTCTTCAGAAACGCTTTCCTTGCCATTGCCAGTCTACATTTTATATCCTCTCTACTTCGACCATCATCGGTTATTTTACTCCCCAAATAGCAAAATTCCTTTACTACTTTAAGTGTCTCATTTCCTAATCTAATACCCTCAACATCACCCGACTTAATTCGACAACATTCCATTATCCTCGTTTTGTTTTTGTTGATGTTCATCTTATATCCTCCTTTCAAGACACCATGCATTCCGTTCAACTGCTCTTCCAAGTCCATTGCTGTCTCTGACAGAATTACAATGTCATCGGCGAACCTCAAAGTTTTTATTTCTTCTCCATGGATTTTAATACCTACTCCAAATTTTTCTTTTGTTTTCTTTACTGCTTGCTCAATATACAGATTGAATAACATTGGGGAGAGGCTACAACCCTGTCTTACTCCCTTCCCAACCACTGCTTCCCTTTCATGTCCCTCGACTCTTATAACTGCCATCTGGTTTCTGTACAAATTGTAAATAGCCTTTCGATCCCTGTATTTTACCCCTGCCACCTTTAGAATTTGAAAGAGAGTATTCCAGTCAACATTGTCAAAAGCTTTCTCTAAGTCTACAAATGCTAGAAACGTAGGTTTGCCTTTCCTTAATCTTTCTTCTAAGATAAGTCGTAAGGTCATTATTGCCTCACGTGTTCCAACATTTCTACGGAATCCAAACTGATCTTCCCCGAGGTCGGCTTCTACTAGTTTTTCCATTCGTCTGTAAAGAATTCGTGTTAGTATTTTGCAGCTGTGGCTTATTAAACTGATTGTTCGGTAATTTTCACATCTGTCAACACCTGCTTTCTTTGGGATTGGAATTATTAAATTCTTCTTGAAGTCTGAGGGTATTTCGCCTGTCTCATACATCGTGCTCACCAGATGGTAGAGTTTTGTCATGACTGGCTCTCCCGAGGCCATCAGTAGTTCAAATGGAATGTTGTCTACTCCGGGGGCCTTGTTTCGACTCAGGTCTTTCAGTGCTCTGTCAAACTCTTCACGCAGTATCGTATCTCCCATTTCATCTTCATCTACATCCTCTTCCATTTCCATAACATTGTCCTCAAGTGCATCGCCCTTGTATAGACACTCTATATACTCCTTCCACCTTTCTGCTTTCCCTTCTTTGCTTAGAACTGGGTTTCCATCTGAGCTCTTGATGTTCATACAAGTGGTTCTCTTATCTCCAAAGGTCTCTTTAATTTTCCTGTAGGCAGTATCTGTCTTACCCCTCGTGAGATACGCCTCTACATCCTTACATTTGTCCTCTAGCCATCCCTGCTTAGCCATTTTGCACTTCCTGTCGATCTCATTTTTGAGACGTTTGTATTCCTTTTTGCCTGCTTCATTTACTGCATTTTTATATTTTCTCCTTTCATCAATTAAATTCAATATTTCTTTTGTTACCCAAGGATTTCTACCTGTCCTCGTCTTTTTACTTACTTGATCCTCTGCTGCCTTCACTACTTCATCCCTCAAAGCTACCCATTCTTCTTCTACTGTATTTCTTTCCCCCATTCCTGTCAATTGTTCCCTTATGCTCTCCCTGAAACTCTCTACAACCTCTGGTTCTTTCAGTTTATCCAGGTCCCATCTCCTTAAATTCCCACCTTTTTGCAGTTTCTTCAGTTTTAATCTGCAGTTCATAAACAATAGATTGTGGTCAGAGTCCACATCTGCCCCTGGAAATGTCTTACAATTTAAAACCTGTTTCCTAAATCTCTGTCTTACCATTATATAATCTATCTGATACCTTTTAGTGTCTCCAGGGTTCTTCCATGTATACAACCTTCTATCATGATTCTTAAACCAAGTGTTAGCTATGATTAAGTTGTGCTCTGTGCAAAATTCTACAAGGCGGCTTCCTCTTTCATTTCTTAGCCCCAATCCATATTCACCTACTACGTTTCCTTCTCTCCCTTTTCCTACACTCGAATTCCAGTCACCCACGACTATTAAATTTTGGTCTCCCTTCACTATCTGAATAATTTCTTTTATTTCATCATACATTTCTTCAATTTCTTTGTCATCTGCAGAGCTAGTTGGCATATAAACTTGTACTACTGTAGTAGGTGTGGGCTTCGTATCTATCTTGACCACAATAATGCGTTCACTATGCTGTTTGTAGTAGCTTACCCGCATTCCTATTTTCCTATTCATTATTAAACCTACTCCTGCATTACCCCTATTTGACTGTGTGTTTATAACCCTGTAGTCACCTGACCAGAAGTCTTGTTCCTCCTGCCACCGAACTTCACTAATTCCCACTATATCTAACATTATCCTATCCATTTCCCTTTTTAAATTTTCTAACCTACCTGCCCGATTAAGGGATCTGACATTCCACGCTCCGATCCGTAGAATGCCAGTTTTCTTTCTCTTGATAACGACATCCTCTTGAGTAGTCCCCGCCCGGAGATCCGAATGGGGGACTATTTTACCTCCGGAATATTTTACCCAGGAGGACGCCATCATCATTTAATCATACAGTAAAGCTGCATGCCCTCGGGAAAAATTACGGCAGTAGTTTCCCCTTGCTTTCAGCCGTTCGCAGTACCAGCACAGCAATGCCGTTTTGGTTATTGTTACAAGGCCAGATCAGTCAATCAACCAGACTGTTGCCCTTGCAACTACTGAAAAGGCTGCTGCCCCTCTTCAGGAACCACACGTTTGTCTGGCCTCTCAACAGATACCCCTCCGTTGTGGTTGTACCTACGGTACGGCTATCTGTATCGCTGAGGCACGCAAGCCTCCCCACCAACGGCAAGGTCCATGGTTCATGGGGGGGGGGGAGGGGGGGCAGAGGGTGGTAGCAAAAGAAAAAGGAAGGAATCATTCGTGAGGTCCGATGAGGTACCAGCAGTCCAACTGGCACAATGACTGTGCATAGGGAGTTAAAAAGAATGGGGTACAATGGTCAAGCAGCTCCCCATAAGCCACACGTTTCTGTAACACTTGAGGTGGTGCGAAGAACAACATCATTTTCAGTGGATGACTGGAAAAGAGTGATTTGGAGTGATGAATCACGTTATACCCTGTGGCAGTGCGATGGAAGGGTATGGGTTTGGCAAATGGCTGGAGAACGATACCTGCCATCACGTGTACTGCAACTATGAAGAATGGAGGAGGTGGTGTTGTTACAGTATACGGGTGTTTTTCGTGGTTAGGCTGTGGTTCTCTTATTGCACTTAAGAAAACGCTAAATGCCCAAGGATACGAACATATTTTACAGCATTGTGTATTTCATGCAGCAGCGGAACAGTTTGGAGACTATGACTTATTCTATCAGAATGACAATGCACCCTGTCATAAAGCAGCATCTGTGAGACAATGGTCTGTGGACAATAACATTCCTGAAATGGATTAGCCTGCCCAAAGTCCTGAATCAGTGGAGCGCCTTTGGAATGAGTTAGAATGTCGACTTCACTCCATACCCCAGCGTCCAACACAACTCCCGTCTTTGGTTTGGGCTGTTGAGGAAGAATGGTCTTGCATTCCTCAACAGATATTCAGACATCTCATTAAAAATGTCTCCAGCAGAGAACAAGCCATCATAAGGCAAGGGATAATCATCCGATACTAACGTCCACTAATAGGAGTCTAGATACTTTTGATCAGATAGTGTATATCCCGGGTGATTAATCTGTAGTTTCCAATACAGCTGTCAGCGATGGTGCAAAGCAGAACGAGATTTCTCTTCTCAGCCAGTCTCGTTATGCACCAGACTTCAGCCCCATTGAAAATATAAGAACAGAGATAAACAGGACAATAAAAGGAAATTGGTCTGACTTTTTCTCCATAACCGATGATGACGTTTGGGTCTTTTTCGGCCTCTCTTGGGAAAGATAGTAAATATTGACAGGTTTATTACCCACCTCATAGAACCCCTTCCTCACAGAATACAGACGGTCCTTGAAGTCAGATGCCTTTGTTTTATGTTTGTAGGTTGGACAGTAGTCTGTGTTGCGCACAATGATTGATGGTTCCTCCACAGTTAGTTTCACGATTAATATTTATTGCAGTCTCACCACTGAAATGTAAAGTTCCACATAAGAAAATGATAACAGAAATGACCGTCCATGGTCAATATGAACATAGAAACACCAGCAGTTTGTCGTGATCTGGACCGTGACTCAGGTCGTGAAGTAGACTGTAACTTAATCAGCACTGCGCAACTACACCGTAGCACTGTCTCCAGACAGAGTGCGGATGGTTTCTGGGTGACATAACGCAGCGATGCAGCTCCAACTGATGGGAGGCCTTAGGCGACCGGCGCGAGTGGCCTGGAGCAAAGCTACGACTGTAGCTGGCCGCTGAAGCGTCCACCATGGTTCAAGTATACCGTGGCGGAGGAATATCTGCGGGCTCTCGAGGGTCACATCATTCCCAGACGTAAAATAGTCCATGATAGCAGCGCCGCAGCTGTTGCTTTGCGCTCTGTCTGTGGACGATTGTAGCGGTGGAGCTTGTCAGCGATGTGCCTGAGCATCGAATAAAAACACGAGAAGTACTAGTGAGATGCACAAGTGTTTGTCTCTCTCTCATATATATATATATATATATATATATATATATATATATATATACATATATCTGTGTGTGTGTGTGTGTGTGTGTGTGTGTGTGTGTGTGTGTGTGTGTGTCTGTGTGTGCGTGTGTAGTAACACAAAGAATCGCTACATCAAAAAATAATTAATTTAGAATAATAGAATTTCAGGAATACATGTGTCTAGGCAACATATTTAAGTGATTAACACTGCAAAATCATAAGTTAATGTAAGTGAGAGATAATCCCTTGCAAATGTGAAGTGCTGGTACATTAATAACCGATGCAACTGCCAAAATGTTGAATACAAGCACGCAAACGCGCATGCATTGTGTTGTACAGGTGCTGAATGTAGGCTGGAGTTCAATGCCTGTTGCATTGCGTTCGTCAATACAGGGACAGTTAATACTGTTTGTGGTTGACGCTGGAGTTGTTGTCCGATGATGTCCCATATGTGCTCAATTGGAGACAGATCTGATGATCAAGCGGGCCAAGGCAAATGTCGACACTCTGTAGAGAATGTTGGGTTACAACAGCGGTATGTGGGCGAACGTTATCCTGTTGGGAAACACTCTCTGGAATGCCTTTCATGAATGGCAGCACAACAAGACGAATCAACAGACTGACGTACAAATTTGCAGTTATGGTGCCTGGGATAACCACGAGAATGCTCCTACTTCATATGAAATTGCACCCCATACAATAACTCCAGGTGTGTCTAGCAGGCAGACAGGTTGGTTACAGGCCCTCAACTGGCATTCTTCTAATCAACATACGGCTATCACTGACACAGAGGCAGATCCAGCTTTCATCAGAAAACACAACAGAGCTCCACCCTGCCCTCCCATCAGCTCTCGCTTGACACCACTGAAGTCGCAAATGGCGGTGGTTGAGGTCAGTGGAATGCACGCTACAAGACGTCTGGCCCCGAGCTGTCCTTGAAGTAACCGATTTGAAATAGTGCGTTGTTCCACTGTGGTGCCAACTGCTGCTCACATTGCTGCTGCAGATGTAGTACAATGCACCAGAGTCATACGCCTAACACCATGGTCTTCCCTCTCGGCAAAGCCACGTGGTCGACTTGAGCCTGGTTATCTTGCGACTGTATATTCTCGTGACCACCACTGCCAGTAATCATGTACAGTGGCTATATCCCTGCCAAGTCTTTCTGCACTGTTGTAGGAGGAATATCCAGCTTCTCGTAGCCCTATTACGCAACCTCTTTCAAATTCAGCGACGTGCTGATGATGGCGTCTTTGACGCCTTCAAGGCATTCGTAACTAACATAAATTCACTATGTCCAGTCTCAAAGATAACTAACGTTCACGCCCGTTACAGCGTGTATTTAAAGCAAACCTGATTTGCATCCTCATAGTTACGCTACTAGCGCCACTCTTATGCAACTACTGCGAAATATGAATAGACATCATCTTTCAGATGTAGAAACACATTTACTAACTCCTTCTTGGTGCTGCGATTTTTTTCCGTCAGTAACATCTATCGCTAATGGAGGAGTGGGGGTGTCTGTTCTATCGGACAGGTCCGACGTAAGACACCACATTTTTGGTTGATACAGCAGTAGTAAATATCAAATTTTGAAGGAAATACCAAAGCTGGCTACAATCGGACATCAGAATAATTCGATTGTGAGAGTTGAAAATTTGTGCCGGACAGGGTCTAGAACCCGGAAATGATTTGATAACTTTAGTATGGATGCACAACAGGGACGAGCCTCTTGCCGGCCGACGTGGCCGAGCGGTTCTAGGCGCTACAGTCTGGAACCACGCGACCGCTACGGTCGCAGGTTCGAATTCTGCCGCGGGCATGGATGTGTGTGATGTCCTTAGGTTAGTTAGGTTTAAGTAGTTCTAAGTTCTAGGGGACTGATGACCTCAGAAGTTAAGTCCCATAGTGCTCAGAGCCATTTGAACCATTTTGAACCGAGCCTCTTGCAGGAATACAGGACTCGCTTCGAGCAGGTAGGTGAATGGACATCGGGCGCTACTAGCGTGTGGCAAGTTGTGGCACTGTCTGATGGGAAGCATGGCCGGATGGCCAACACCACGTTCCGTCTTGCGCGTTGGGCTAGCAGGTTGATCTTACTCCCACCCGTACCGCAGTGCTGCATGTGTCGAACTTGTGTGTATCGGCCAATGTCAGATCGTTCTTGCCTAGCGCAGTTTATTGTTGGTTTATCTCTGGCATTCTTTGCCCACCCCATGATGTCCGTCAAGTCTCTCATGAATACTCCTCGTCGGGGTGCCGTTCGTTTCAATTTTGACAAGAATACGCGTCAGGTTCAGAGAGGCTCTTTAGAAATTCACGAATATTTGGTGTATACAGTTCGAGTTACATCTGCTTAGTTTGATTCTGATTTGTATTCAGTTTTTGTGAAGTTCAAGGATCCCTTCCAAGTTCACCAGCTTCTGTCTCGGGTTGATCTTAAGTAATGTTTACATATCGTGATGGTTCCGTTAGTCCTGTCCTTCTTGTAAATGCGGCGATCGAGTATATTCCTATCAGAGTTTACAATCTTCCACCTGAAGTGGATGATTCATTTCTGAAAGCGGCGTTGCTTCGTTTTTCGAATCCTTTGGTATATCTGGCGGGAGCGTTGGTCTGCACAACATCGCTTGCCGTGTTACAGTGGTATCCGAACCATAGAAATGTGCGTGCAAATGAATATTCCTTCACACCTGAATGTTTGTGGTTACCGTATTCATGTTACGTTTGCAGGACAGGAAGGACATTGCTTCCTTTGTAATGATACTGGTCATCTCAGATCCAGTTGTGGGCGTCGTGTTACCGTTTTGAAGTCGTCATGTGAAGGACGTTGTCCGTTGATGGATCAACTAGTGTCTCGCAATCTGCTGTCAGTACTTTTCCAGCCTTAGAGGCCGTTGGGGAGACATTACGCCCCCATTCCACGCGACTTTCCACCGTTACCGGCACTTTCAGATGCGGCCCCTGCTGCCGACAAGGCGTCGGCAGCGGTAGCACAATTTAAAAGCCGGCGGACTCAGGATGGCGAAGATTTTGAAGTCACCCCTCCCCAGTCTCGCCTCTACGAGAAGGTGATGGTGCAGTGTGCTTCTTCCAATGATGATGCTTTGAAAACTGACTTTAGTTGCGGTTCTTGTTCTGGCGAGGATGACGAAGTTGGTTTTGTTGATGTTGAAATGAATGTTGCATCTACGTCCGCTCCTCCACCAGTGGATTCCGATGATTTAACGGGGCATAGTCTGCTGTTCTACCTTTACAGTGTTGTAGTGCAGTAATACCCCCTCCGTATTTTGATACGATGGAGTAGCAGGTTACTATGGATTTATTTCCAGGAAGTCAGACAATTTAGAAAGCTTCAGGCGCTGTCTTTTCTTTATCTGATGATGATGATCATGGCTCTCGGCTGTTTTTCTCGCATTCCGTCGAGTGGAATGGGGACGCATCACCCTCCACCACGCCTGCAAAGGACGCTGATGAGCCCCCTACCCTACTGCGCCAAGAAGCTGTGTTGTCGTGGAGTGGTATGGAACAAAGTTTTCAGCCTGGGCGTGCAGCGTCGCGCCGAAAAAAAAAAACAAAGCATGGAATCTGCACCTTCCTGTGGGGAGGATTCAAATCCTGTACCTTCTCCGCAATTTGCTGGTGCTATGGAGAGCGGGATGTGATGCGTGAATTCTTTACCAGCTCTCCCTACATGCCTTACATGTGTTAATTAATGCGGGCGTATACGTTTCCTACCATGAATGTTAATAGGATACTCTCTCCATTACGGTTTGCTGCATTACAACAGTTTATTTATGATTCCCAAGCTGATGTCATGTGTTTGCAGGAGGTGTTATTTGATGTGTTTGTTTTGTCTCCCTGCCGGCCGCGGTGGTCTAGCGGTTCTGGCGCTGCAGTCCGGAACCGCGGGACTGCTACGGTCGCAGGTTCGAATCCTGCCTCGGGCATGGGTGTGTGTGATGTCCTTAGGTTAGTTAGGTTTAAGTAGTTCTAAGTTCTAGGGGACTTATGACCTAAGATGTTGAGTCCCATAGTGCTCAGAGCCATTTGAACCATTTTGTCTCCCTGCGTACTCTGTTTTTTAATGTTGCATTGGAAAGTTTTGCTGGTGTGGCCGTACTTTACAGGTACGTTACTCCGTTGACGGACTTTGAAACGCTACACGATGGTCAGGTTTTTATGATCCAACCTTAATTTTTTTATGCTCCATCTGGGTCTGGTCGCACATATGACCGTGCGCGTTTTTGTAAGCAAGATGTCATTTATTTACGTCGTCAAAATCCGGGGAAAATTTTGACGGGGGAAAATTTTAACTGCGTCTTACGTCCTGTGGATAAGACTCCCGGTTGTAACCATTGTCGTGAACTTAATGATATGGTGACGTCGTCGAATCTGCAGGATGCTTGGATCTGCAGATATCCCATATTAGTGCGGTTTTCGTATTTCACTGCTACTTCTAGTAGTCGGCTGGACCTTTTTTATTTGTCTGCTTCCCTTTATAGTCAGATTTTGTTAATTGAAGTCATACAAATGAAATGACACAATTTCAGAGGCATTACTGGTCTCACACAGATATGATTTTATGTATATAGACCGGAGTGTAAAGTGAAATTTGTACCAACACTAGGATTCGAACCCGGGTGTCCTGCTCACCAGGCAGGTGGATTAGCCAATAAGCCACGTTGGCACAGTGGTTTGCACAATTGCACGGATTACGCTGCTATGCCTCCTTCATCGACCAAATCCTCACTGCCACTCCAGTCTACTTTAAATTCCCCCTCGCACACCAACAGACTTGCCGAGCCTCTCCATGTTCTGGGATAGCACCCCAGGAATTTAAGATAGACAGGTGTAGCAGTGAGAATCTGGATCGAGAAGGGACGCATGCCAGGGTAATCCGTGCAGTTGTGCGAACCGCTGTGCCAAGGTGGCTTAGTGGCTAGCGCACGTGCCTAGTAAGCACGAGAATAGGTTCGATTTCCAGTCTTGGTACAAATTTTCACTTGCTGCTTCAGTCTATATATATAAAACTGAAGTTATTCCTGCCAGCTTCACCTACCATTATGCTGCTTCAATGACTCTTAAGCATGTCCCGCAGCGGGTACATCTTTCTTGCCCTATTTGGAAGCTGAATATTTTATGTCTGACGGACCTCTCTCTCTATGATATCATCGCTGCAGTGAGGGGGCGGACAAGCCGTTCCCATGTGCGTTATTTCTCAATTATGGAATGGCGGGATGCCGTTGCCAAAACTCGGCTTCGCAGGGTATTCGAGCGCTTATGCGTTGGAAAAGACTACAATTAGATTGCTTTCGTTTGCGTTCCCAGCCACTTTCGTTTCTCCAGTATCAGTAAGCATATCTGTATCATCTAATTCGGCATTGAACGCGAACTCAAAGGACGTGTCTCACTACTATTCGTTCTATCGATGGACATGAGTCACCTCTATCTGGCCCGACCGGTTGGCCGTGCGGTCTGATGCACGGCTTTCCGGGCGGGAAGGAGCGCCTGGTCCCCGGCATGAATCCGCCCGGCGGATTTGTGTCGAGGTCCGGTGAACCGGCCAGTGTGTGGATGGTTTTTAGGCGGTTTTCCATCTGCCTCGGCGAATGCGGGCTGGTTCCCCTTATTCCGCCTCAGTTATACTATGTCGGCGATTGCTGCACAAACAAGTTCTCCACGTACGCGTACACCACCATTACTCTACCACGCAAACATAGGGGCTACACTCGTCTGGTGTGAGACGTTCCCTGGGGGGCCACCGGGGGCCGCACCGCACAATAACCCTGGGTTCAAATGGCTCTGAGCACTATGGGACTTAACTGCTGTGGTCATCAGTCCCCTAGAACTTAGAACTACTTAAACCTAACTAACCTAAGGGCATCACACACATCCACGCCCGAGGCAGGATTCGAACCTGCGACCGTAGCGGTCACGCGGTTCCAGACTGTAGCGCCTAGAACCGCACGGCCACTCCGGCCGGCACCCTGGGTTCGGTGTGGGGCAGCGGAGGGGTGAAGTGGACTGCGGTAGTCGTCATGGGGTTGTGGACCACTGCGGCTGCGGCGGGGACGGAGCCTCTCCGTCGTTTCTAGCTCCCCAGTTAACATACAATACACCCCTACCTGATACAATGCGTAAGCTTTCTCGATATGTTTGCCATCATCACGGAATCGCCCTGCGTGTATACATACATTCACAGGCGCCCTCACCTATAACTTTGACACTCAGTACTGTTGTTAGATGACGTTTCTGGATGTAGGTTCCTGTGTAAAACTTGATCTACTAAGTCCCCGCTACAACCTATACAAGTGTTTTAACACGAGTTGTCAAACACACTGTATATAGTGTGTCTGAGGGCATGCCTGTCTTCATAACTTCAGCTCAGATGCACAACAGGGTCCGAGCCTCTTGTGGGAACACAGGACTCATTGCAAGCAAGTAGGTCAATGCAAAGTGAACGCTACTAGAGTGTGACAAGTTGATAATTTTCATCAGACTGGAAGCATGTCCACATGGACAAGGTGGTTAAGGCAACCACTCGCATTAAGCAGGAGATCGGTTCAAGTCCTTGTCCAGCACAAATTTTCAACTTCCACGATTGAATTATTTCAATGCCTAATTGCCGCAGGCATCAGTCTTTCCTTCGAAATGACATATTAATCAACTTCAAATAAACTTCATTTGTACATGTGTTTCTCATAGTTTCAGGTGCATCAGTTTTCATGCTTTCTCCATTTCAGCTTTTAGATATGTGATTCTGTCAATTTGATTTCCGGTGCCATATTGTTAGCCACACAATACCCACAGTAAACATTGTTTGTTGAACTTGGTTTGGACTGTAAGGATATTTATGCTGAACACATCACTATAAAATTGTCAACTCTACCTAACACCTGTATGGAAAGATTGGTTTCATTTCTCTCCAGCAAGATTTAGGGCAGGAATTTGATCAAATGCTAGCCCATCGTGTGATAAGACTTACTTCTGTCAATCAGTGGCTCCACCTTTTCCAGTCATTTGAGAACCAAGTTCCTTGCATGTACAGGGTGGTCCATTGAACGTGACCAGGCCAAATATCCCACGAAATAAGCGTCAAACGAAAAAACTACAAAGAACGAAACTTGTCTAGCTTGAAGGGGGAAACCAGATGGCGCTATGGTTGGCTCGTTAGATGGCGCTGCCATAGGTCAAACGGATATCAACTACGTTTTTTTAAAACAGGAACCCCCATTTTTCATTACATATTCGTGTAGTACGTAAGGAAATATGAATGTTGTAGTTGGACCACTTTTTTCGCTTTGTGACAGATGGCGCTGTAATAGTTACAAACACATGGCTCACGATTTTAGACGAACATATGGCTCACGATTTTAGACGAACAGTTGCTAATAGGTAGGTTTTTTAAATTAAAAAACAGCACGTAGATACGTTTGAACATTTTATTTCGGTTGTTCCAATATGATACATGTACCTTTGTGAACTTATCATTTCTGAGAACGCATGCTGTTACAGCGTGATTTTCTGTAGGTACCACATTAATGCAATAAATGCTCAAACTGATGTCGGTCAACCTCAATGCATTTGGCAATACGTGCAACGACATTCCTCTCAACAGTGAGTAGTTCGCCTTCCGTAATGTTCGCACATGTATTGACAATGCGCTGACGCATGTCAGGCATTGTCGATGGATCACGATAGCAAATATCCTTCAACTTTCCCCACAGAAAGAAATCCGGGGACGTCAGATCTGGTGAACGTGCGGGCCATGGTATGGTGCTTCGACGACCAATCCACCAGTCATGAAATATGCTACTCAATACCGCTTCAATCACACGCGAACTATGTGCTGGACATCCATCATGTTGGAAGTGCATCGCCATTCTGTCATGCAGTGAAACATTTTGCAGTAACATCGGTAGAACATTACGTAGGAAATCAGCATACATTGCATCATTTAGATTGTCATCGATAAAATGGGGGCCGAATTATGCTTCCTCCCATAATGCCGCACCATACATTAACCCGCCAAGGTCGCTGATGTTCCACTTGTCGCAGCCATCGTGGATTTTCCGTTGCCCAATAGAGCATATTATGCCGGTTTACGTTACCGCTGTTGGTGAATGACGCTTCGTCGCTAAATAGAACGCGTGCAAAAAATCTGTCATCGCCCCATTATTTCTCTTGTGCCCAGTGGCAGAACTGTACACGACGTTCAAAGTCGTCGCCATGCAATTCCTGGTGCATAGAAACATGGTACGGGTGCAATCGATGTTGATGTAGCATTCTCAACACCGACGTTTTTGAGATTCCCGATTTTCGCGCAATTTATCTGCTACTGATATGCGGATTAGCCGCGTCAGCAGCCAAAACACCTACTTGGGCAGCATCATTTGTTGCAGGTCGTGGTTGACGTTTTACATGTAGCTGAACACTTCCTGTTTCCTTAAATAATGTAACTATCCGGCGAACGGTCCGGACATTTGGATGATGTCGTCCAGGATACCAAGCAGCATACATAGCACACGCCCGTTGGGCATTTTGATCACAATAGCCATACATCAACACGATATCGACTTTTCCCGCCATTGGTAAACGGTCAGTTTTAACACGGGTAATGTATCAAGTAGCAAATAGCGTCCGCACTGGCGGAATGTTACGTGATGCCACGTACTTATACGTTTGTGACTATTACAGCGCCATCTATCACGAAGCGAAAAAAGTGCTTCAACTAAAACATTCATATTCCTTTATGTACTACACGAATATGCAATAAAAAATGGGGGTTCCTATTTAAAAGAAACGACGTTGATATCCGTTTGACCTATGGCAGCGCCATCTAGCGGGTCAGCCATAGCGCCATCTGGTTTCCCCCTTCAAGCTAGACGAGTTTCGTCCTTTGTAGTTTTTTCGTTTGATGCTTATTTCGTGGGATATTTGGCCTGGTCACTATCAATGGACCACCCTGTATATGCGGTGTCATCAAGGCTACAATCAATGTGCAGTGAAAAGTGGACACGCACATCCTATTTACCAGCCTGTAGAACTGATGGCAAAACTATCTGAGGGGCGATGTATTTTGGTCCTTTCTGATGCAATTTCCTCTACTTCAGTGTAGCTAGCAACTTTGCAATAAACAGAGGCATTCATCAAAGTGCCAATTAGATGTCATTATTGTTTCAGAGAGAGCATTATTTAGAAACATTCTGCAACAACATTGTCTCAAATGCATTTTCAGTCTACCACTGAATATTTAAGCCATATTTCCAGAAAGACGGTTTTAAAACGGTTTTCCCAGCAGGATGTCAATGCCACTGATTGCCTACCACTCTCCACTAATATGAAGAACTTTAGTTCTTTCTGGGAAATGTTAATTATTATAGGAAATTCACCCCAAAGGTGGTCCCGATTTATCATCCTCAGAACCAACTAAAGGAGAAAGGCACTTAATCTGAATGGACCCCTTTATGTTGGAAGGAATTTATCACTCTGAAAGCACACCTCAAATCTTCCTACATGATTTGTTACTTTTACACACTTCAGGTGTCACCTGCTAGTGACAGATCTATTGTAACATGAAACTGGCACTATACTTCCACTTAAGTATCCAGATGGAGCAGAGTAACAGGTGGGTTACATATACAAAATCATGATGCCATCACAAGTAAACTGTACACAGATAGGAAAAGGATGCTGTCAATAAATCGTGGTGCCCAGAAAATCCAGTCCTTTTACAAAACTTTGTGGGTCTTCAATCATGAACTATTAATCTTACTTGTCATCATGCCCACCTATCTTCCTGAGGAAACTTCATGAAAGCTCCAGTGTTGGGTGCTCTGTCTTAGTGTTTATTATGCTGCATTTACTACTGGCCTCTCATGTATCATTGAAATGCTGATGCCTTTTTGTGTCTTTGGAGTATTTCTGCTGTTGACTTTCATATACAATAAGCTTTTTATTTTCAACTTGATCACAGTCTATAGCAAACACTGCCAGAATTTTCAATTATGCCACATAAAGTCTTTTTCACCACCTCTGGAGAACCTCTATTCCAAAGGGTACTCCGATAAGCTTGATGGTTCCAGGACCATCTACCTACCGGCAACCTATTAGGTGCTTCACATCCTCTTCTCGAGCACCACTGATGCTAGTCTACTGCATGACATCTTACTGGTGACAGACATCCCATGTAATGGACGAAAAATATTTGTCAAGTGCCACACATACTGATTGGGTATTGTAACGGAACATATTAAAGGCTTTACTTTACCGAAGTATGCGATACCCTCCAAATTCAACCAGTTTAATGAGTATTTATGATTATAGAAAAGTTATTGTGTATGTTAACAATGATTGCATAACATGTCTGCATAAACAGTCAACCCATTAAATTATACTGAATAACTGACCCACACAAAAGTTTATATCACTTGATCACTGATACAGCAAATGTCATCATGTAAAAACACTAAGTTCTTCTTAAATAATTAATATGAAGTACGAAAAATAGTGGCCAACTTAGGTATTTTGGATCTCCTTAAATAAAAATCACCCAGTGAAACCTATTTGTTCACTAGGAGCGTTTTCACTCAGTATTCACGAAATCAATCCTATTTTAGACGAAAACCAATGTAATTCTTAATAATTCATGTTATTTACTTATTTATGCAAATTAGAGAAGTCAATTGACAAACTTCTAAAAAACGGCCTTTTTGTAACAAAGAATTATTCTGTCAAGTCAACAAATCTGTCTGTCATTTTAATAACATGTTAAATTATGTCACTCGATGCAAATTAATAACTTTTCTGCACAAATTATGATAACAGATGTACATGTGACTTGTAAACTATATCTCTTTTTAGTAGTTCTTTGACAATGTTATAAATACAAGCAGCAAGAATGGTCGGGAGGCAGTCGGAATGTCACTTTGGTAAAGTGTGTTTGTGTGTTATTGTTTTAGGTGGATAAACAATGCAAAGAACATGTAACGGAAGTACTACTTTGTGTTGAGTCATGGTCTTTGGTGGACAGTGGAATTAAGATGGCCACCAGAGTAATAAATATTTGAAGTTTACATATTTGTTGGTTTCGCTCGTTCTTTATCATCAAAAGCACATAAAAAACATGGGACCTCATGTTTTTAACCCTAGACAACCAGATGTAGAGCCAGCATCAGCATCGAGAGACAGCAGCGATCCAGCAAGTAGCAGCGATTACTACAACACAATGCATTTTAATGGCGCCAACCTAACATCAAGTGCTAACAAGGTCCGTAAATGGGAGTGAAATAGTGCGATTATAGCAATTAGCAATATCTACGACCAGGTGACCATTACAGTATCAATGGAGTCATAAAATGGGCTGCCTGTAAAGTCTGCTCCTGTGTGTACAACCAAACTCTGCTTCCACAAACCACAGCCTACATCAGAGAACCTGTGAGTACAGATATATATTGATTATATGGGGGCATTCCTCAGATTCATGGCATTTTTAGCATTGTACACATTTTCTAATTTTCCATATAACTTGTACCACAGTGAGAGTGACAGTCACAGCATTGATGACTACATATGCCATCAAGGGAACCTCACAGACCATTGTTTCTGATAATAGCTTCCAATTCATGTGCTTCCAATTCAAATCCTTCTTATACAGAAATGGAGTAAAACACTTCACTGCTGCTCCAGTGTACCTGCATTCCAGTACAGAGGCTGAGTGGTTGGTGAGGCCACAAAAAGTGCAAGTCAGTAAAGATGGTATATGGGTATGCAGCCTTCCACAGTGACTTTTGAAGATGAAGTCTTCTTGGGTTATTAGCCAAATCAAGGTGTCATTCGGCAGCAACATTTCAACAAGTTTCGTACTTGTTATCTTAAGGTGAAGTGTCAGGTTCATTTCAAGTTTGTATCATTGTAGACACTTGACTGCAAGCTACTCTGCCTAGTCTGCAGGGGCAGGGCCAATCATGCATCTCTAGAAGGGATGTCATGGACAATCATGGGGAGAACTCCTGGCATGTTGGATGGTCCTGCCATTTTCTCTTAATGCTGCCTGTCTCTTCCATTGGCAGCCTTTGCCGCTTTTACATCAGAGTGCTTTTGACATATTCTAGCCAGCACTACATTCCGTGCAGAGCTCACCCCTATTCCAATTGACAAGATCATCGTGGGCCCATATCGCTACTGCCTCTTTAATGATCAAGTCTCAGAACTCATTCATCTCATGCAACACCTCTGTCTGTTCAAAACAAAAAATATGACATTTGTTGAGGCTGTGCTCTGCCACTGCAAATTTGTTCATTTGGCTGAGGTCAATGCTTCACACATGTTCTGAGGGGCAGTATGAAATACACTGTTGCATCTGGCCAATATATTGCTCACCATATTTGCAACTGATGCTGTAGACTCCAGGTATCCATAGTTATAGATTGTCTTTCATTGAGCCAAGGATATTTTTGATTTTAGTCAATGAGCAGAAAATGGATTCAGTGATGCTCTTCTTCAATATCATTGCAGTCTTGGCCATGGGTCGCCCAGCACATGGAAGAAACACAAGATGCTTTATGTCTTCTTCCTTCTTTCTACTGTGTGGCTGGAGAGCAAATCTTATCTGTGTCTCCAAGTCACTGTTCTTGCAAAGGGTTCCCTCAAATGCTGGAACATATTCCTTGCTGCATATGTCTTGTGCTCTGTGCACCAGGGTGCTGAAGGTGATGCGTCGGAAACTTGTCGAAACATTGTCACACATTGATGCCTTGACTCAGCTGATAACCTGAGAAGACTTCATCATAGATAAAGATGGTGTCTACACAGGAAGCTCTGATCAGTATTTTGGCCATGTACTATTCGACTGTTGTCCACTGCCACAGCCCAGCACACCTCCAGTACAGAAACAACAAAAAATAGCTCTGCCCATTGCCACCAGTAGCACCACTGTGGTGGCAATGGAACTGCTCTCATACAGGCTCCCAGATGTGTGTATGGGCTTTCAGATATTCACAATGGAGGATTCTTGACACCATCATTAGGTGGTGAGTGTACCTCTAACATTTGCCTCGATCAATCCATAGAAAACTTAAATCAGGATGACCAGATGAGGAATTGAGCCATCATGTTCCAGAGTCAGAGTTCAGTATGCTAACCACTGTGCGACCTCATTTGGTGCATCACATTGGTTGACATGTTGATCACCATGCATGGGGTAAGCGAAGCTCAGCATCTCACAAACTTATTCGGTTAATGCTGACTTGCTTCCGTGGTGATTTTTTGTTAGCTTGTTTAGAGACACTGAAAATGGTTAGTGAATTGATTGACTCATGATAAATATTTTCTCAATGACATTGTACAAACCTCATGGCAAGTGTTAGTTGACTTTAACTAAATGCCATATAAATGCTAGTGCCAATTGTCACATGTATATGTTCTGACATAGTTATGGCAATATGACTCATCTGGTAAAGCACCAATGATGATTGTTTTATAGTTGAAATCTAGATCTGCAATAAATTATGGCTTCTGCAACTGATTGCTGTCCTCCTGTACATTTGTTAGTTGATTGGCATAATAATGTTAACGTCAGTTACGACACAAAAATAATGACTTCAGATGCATGAGAAGTAGGGGAAAGTGTTGTACCTAGGTATGCTTTGCAGACTTTTGCCTCTTGCCAGCCCTGCAATAGCAGATTAATTTATTTTCTTATTCCATTCTTAAATGATGCTATTCACTTTTTATGTGCTGCTGGCTTTTTCTGAAATTACAAAAATTACTCTGGAAAATTAAAATTTTTACAAAGGAGAAAATTTGTTCCAAGGTACAACATAGTAATTTACAAGTGTTTCAATTGAGAAAACCTTTGCTTCTCAGTCACAGTCCCACTCAAAACACAACCATTTATATTGCAGTGTTAGTGGGATACTATGCATGGGACGCTAATTATGTAGTCCAGCTGCTGCTAGTCTCCAACCACTGGTATTAGGTGACACAGAATGTTGCAAGCAGTGCATTGCTTGTTCTCAGATGGCAACCACAAATGAGAATGGGTTACGATGTGCTTGATGCACAATGTGGCAATCCTCCTTTGTGGTGGTCAAACATGCCAACCAGAAACTTAATGACTAGTATGCCTCCCCTCATGTTCCCGTGTAGTCTGACATTGGGCCACTGTCACCTGTGAGTGCTCCAAAATTTGAATATTGCATTATTCAACCAGTTGGCCAAATGGAGATGCAAAATGATTCCCATGTCAAAAGCTGTCAGGGGGTGATAAGACTCTCACACATGAGTATACAGCATCTCCATGTTCTTCACTGTTTTCACCCTACACCTGACACTGTTCATGCCCCTTATACACCCTACCATGCCTAGTAACAACACTACACACAAAGAACACTAATGCATTCTGGTGATTGTTCCACCTTTCACAGAGAGTTTCAATTCTAATCTTTTACATACCTGCTGATGGTGTGCATGTACAGAGTTAAACTGGCATCCAACCATAACTTTTGGGTGTTTCACTTTTTTTGTTATACAGTGTATTAGCAAACAGTTGCAAATGTGCTAGGAATTCTGTCAGGTTCTGATGTCTTGTTTGAATCAAGTGGTCTTCATTGTTTTGCAATACCGAGAGTGCTTATTTTACCGTCTCTAATTTGTGCTAATGTGTGGCCCTCAGACATAGGTACAATGGTAACAACTTCATTTGTGAATGTATTTTTAGATGTGTATTTTAATATTTCAGAATGTACCAGACACCTCAAACTACTACCACATGGTTGGAATATTTTTATCCAACTGAATACAGGTTATCTCAGAATCTCGTAATGGGTAGTAGAAAAGTCCCTTTATTAATCTAAGTTCACCAACTTCAGATTCTTTTGTCCAAATGAATTAACATTTGGATTTATTTTGGGCTTCCCTAGACCAAATGTTTCTACCTGTTGCTATAAACTTCTCACCTTCTGGGGAGTCTTCTATGTCTTTTGATGCATGTTCCAGGTGTGCACTGATACTCTTTGAGTGAGGCTAGTTGTGTTTACCATTTCTGCCAGTCTCTAAAAAGGACCAAGAATGATTCCATATCATAGGTGACAGGCATTGTTTATCTCACTGACCGCTTCCTGCCTTGTTCATTGCATATGGGATGGTCTCATCCACTTCTTGGGAAACACACTCAGTGTGTCTGCGACTAGCAGCCCTTTCTTTTCCCTGTAGCTACTCAAGTCTCAACAAAGGGGCCACATTTCAATCGAGGTAATTAGAGTACAGATGCTGTTTCACCTTATCAGGTAATGGTAATAGTTCAAAGCTATTTGTTATATGGTTGGAGCTAGTCTTTTGACCATCTTTTAGCTACATACAGCTCTAGCTCTGGGTATGACCCACCAGTCACCATCAAGTGGTTTCTTGATGCTAGATTTAGGACTCTGTGAACCACTTGGGCAGCAGGAGTAACTGGCAAGCTACATTGCTTATGAGACTATCCTACCACAGCACCACAAATGCTGTTTGCAGCAGGCATACAAAGCCTGTCAACAACTGCCAATGCAACTTCCAGCTGTCTATGGGCAGCAAACAACACATTAATCAAGATTCTGCAACACCTGAATCAAGATCCCACAACGCTAACAATCCCTAACTATTATCCACTGCTGTAAACTACACTCAAACTTAGATCTTCCTAAAACAAAAACTAGGAGAGAAATTGATAATACTAAACTTATGGTAGAGCTAATTGTAAACTATTGACTGTTTACTTCCACAAAGTTGTAAGTAAAAACAATACTATGCATAATATACAAACTTCATACCATACCTGCTGCAAGTGACCATAACAAGACAGCTAACTTATGCTTGTTTTTTGAGATACAGCACACTTCTCAGTAAATTGTAAATCTTCCAACTCCTTAGCCAAAGAAGCTAATCCCACTTAATTTCATCGCTACACTGAAGAGACACACCAACAAAACACTTAAAATCTATTACCATGTTCAAGTCAGTACTTGAATCTGTAGCCTCCAGCTTACAAACCAGCAACACTACACTAGAGAGGTGTATATTGTACATAAGACTTTTAGACATTTCAACATAACTTGGTTTATGCTAGGATGACTTTATTTGTGAATTGAGGTGGAGCAGGTGAATTTCTTCTCACAGCCCTGGAGGGAAACCTCTGCTAAAACCATGGCTGGGGTGGAAGTGGTGCTTTAGCTGTCTCACCAACTGCATTGGTCATCAGTACAAGCACTTAACAAGTTATGCAACTGCAGCATGGGTGTCGTCATCATCACTAGATTGCCTTCTTGGTGCACACAAGCTCTCCCACTCTTCTGCTACTGATGGTGCATTCACTGCTTGTAGCTGTAGCAGTTTGGAAATGGTGCCCCAGTATCATTTGTAGATCCCTATATGCTGCATGCTGCGCCATCACAGGGCATAGTTGCTGGCAGTTCAAGTTGTGATAGATGATGCTATCCTTTGCTCCCTCTACAAATGCTCTGATTTGACGCCTGCACATTCTGTAGCAGCTTGACAGGCAAACTCCTTAGTTGCTGGCAACTGGAAACTTCTGTTGTTCAACCTCCTGCAGCAAGATTTCTTTCCATTGAGTGCCTATTCATGTAGTGATATGATTGCAACCAAATCTGTGGTATGTACCTTCCTTAGCTGTGGCTGCAGCATGCACCAGGATGAAGGATATAGATGGGATTGGCTCTGCAGTGCTTAGCAATGAAGTCCAGTGGATATGCAATGGTAGGGGCTTCACCCTGACCTGTATTCCTTGCATTACAGTGATCAGGTATAGGTCTGCTGCACCCTCTTTCTCATGAATAGTTGCCTGTACATGAGAATGACTCCCACTGCACTGATTAGTGTCTTCTCTCACCACAGAGAGTTACAAAACAATATTGGCTGTACCAGGACTTTTCATTCTTGTTATTTATCTATTATTTACATTCCCTCAATAGGGAGTGGGCTAGAGATGGCCGTATTTCCACTCTTAAGTCTTTGATGTATACTGTACAATTAGTTGATGAGGCATAGAAAAAAATTGTTGTTGATAGTAATAATTTGCATATGAATGAATACAGCCTGTGTTTAAATTATTGATAACAGGTTATAATGTAATATTTAAATGAAAACCTTCAGTCTTTGAATAAAAATATTAAAATGCATGAAAATTCATTGATGAGAGTAAAAATGGTGGTCTGAAGTTTGATGGGATGACATTTATGATTTTCAGTACTGGTAATATTATCTGGGTAAGGGCTTCAGAGGCACACGAGGCTGAAGAGGAGGTGATTTGAAAAATCAATGTGGAGTGATTACTGAGAATGGTCAAGAGACAGTATGTAGGTGTTAAGAGATGGGAAGGATTGCAGGTATGCAGGGAAAGGATGGCTTGGAGCCTTTGCTTGGAATGGAAGAGGTAGGGTAAGCTATAGTCGATAGGATGGGAACATTTCAGTAACTATTTTATGGTATGTTAGGAGAAGGTGGTTGAAATCACCCTGGCCAAAGGCATGGAGAGTTTATATGAGATAAGATTTAGTTTTGATCCTTTTCATCCATAGTGATCCGCAGGAATAAAATGTTTGTCAGACTGCAGAAATTTGCTTAAATACAGATTTATGTAGTTTGCCTTTCATAGTAGCTCTTCTCTGCAACATAAAATGAGTTGCTAAATAGACATAAGTAATTTATTGTATACTGAGACATGACTTTCTTCTCCAAAAACAACCCCCCCCCCCTCCCCACACACATACACATACATGAACAGAGAGAGAGAGAGAGAGAGAGATTGAAATTCACTATGATCATTCAGACTTTATAGTTCTAATGGTTTTATTATTAATAATAGTAATAATTTCATGTGGCTCAATGGCTTGGTGCAGGTGTTTCTCACCTACCCTAGTAATCCTGCCTGGGAAATGAGACCTACAGTTTAACATGGGATCTGTATCATGTGTCGTTCCTGGTGGAACTTCACATCATTGAGAGGGGAAAGTTAGGTTAAAGGCAGGTTGAAAAATCCATGGCCTGACCAGGGTTCAACCTCCTAACCTTTCAGTTTCCAGCCAAGTGCTTAATTGCTAGACCAGCAGGCCTGACCTTTCACATTAATATGATTGTAAGTGAGTTGCTTCTTGGAGTCACATTTATTCTTATTCTTGTTTGATTTGATGTATAGAAAACGGAACTAATCCACTGTTGTAGCTTGATATGAACATTTCTAGGCTGGACATTACTATTAATAGCTCATTTCTTGGAACTATGCTTATTTCTATAGATATTTAAACTTAACATTTCTAGCTGCTGACACTCTTTCCCACCAGGTTTGTTCACACTATTAACTGAACCCTTTGAAAGGGGTCACATTTCTATTCTTTGTTTACTTACTCACATAACAGAAGGCCTACAGATAAACATTTCACTAAAACTGTTTTTATGGCAAAACCTATGCAAAGATTTGAAAATACATGTCCCCTAATCATGACATTTCAGTCAAGTGGTTTAAAAGCAGTTGATGAACAGTCAGGGACAAATTTGATGTACATCAAGAAAAGATCCTATCTCATAACATACATGAAGTAGTTGCTCTATTGTGCAAAACAAAGTAACACACATTAACTCAGTAAATCTGGTAATTATTACATTTATTATGATTACAGTTCATTCATTGTGCTTATGATACATTCTAGCCACTACAATAAAAGCAGAATTTCATATCAATGATTGATTGCAAATGTGAATAATGTGTTCATTACCAGTTACTCCTTGCAGCATAGTAAAATTTCTTTAATTTTATTTCAAACTAACAGGTGCCTTTGGTGGATCCCTATCATCCCTGAGAGCAGATGAATTGGGCACTGTTGTAATTAAAGAAGCTCTGCGCAGAGCTGAAATTGAGCCTGATAAAATACCAGGTGTCTGTGAAGTAGTTATGGGACAGGTGAGCATATATCCATGGATATTCATTGTATGATTCTTTGAAAAGTGTAACTTCATTGTACTGTGGACCATTTTGCCAAGTACTTCACCTGTGCTTCCATACATACATAATGGTCTAGTTAAAGAAAGCACAATAAAATATAAAAAACAAACATAATAGTAACAGGGGAGGCAGAACTCTATAAAAAACTGAAAGAACTTTAATATTTTTGTCAGAGACAGCAACTAAGTACTTCTGCGTCAGATAACAGGTAATGTCCGCACATATGCATGCCATACATGTATTCGCATGTTAACATCCCTGATGTTGCGATAAACGGTAGTGCATATCTAATGCTTTCCTAACTCTTCTGAGCTGTTTGGTGTTTCAGCAGATATTTCAAATTTAATTTTTTTGCAATGTCTACATCGAGTCAGCTCAAACAAATATTAATCATCATGTGACACTCAGTGTTATGAGAAACATTGGGTTGTTTCTCTTTACAAACAATAGGCTCTTAAACTGAATTTTATGAACCCGTTCAATTGAGCAGTGCCAGTTTCATATATTGTGATATCCTGTTTGATATCTGTTTATTAGTTGATTTTTATCAACACAGAAAATAACCAGTACTACAACAATGAATGGAGATATTAATGTGTTAGGTATGTGGAAACTGGAAAATCTGGCCATTTTGAAAAAAAATATAATGAAAGTGATACTCTACTAGGTTGTATTGGTGTTTTAGCTTTAAATTGGTCCCTAATCCAGTGAATAACAACACCATACACAGAGAAATGAATAAACATTTTTTCACCATGTCTCCCTTCACGACTTGCCCCATTTCATATACCATCTCATGCAGTGCCATGTCAGTCATCACGATGCAACACCACGACTCAGTTATTCCTCAAATACTGGTTATTATTCATGCTTCTCTGTCCCTGTTATCACATTTAACTAAACTGAATGTAGTACTTGACTACTGCATGATCATTCTACAGAATGGACACATGAAATTCAACTTTTAAAATACGTTTTGTGCATATCAAAAAATGATTGACATTTTCGCTTGAGATGGATATCCTATAAAACATATGATGAGTAGTATTTGTTTGCATTGACACTGTCTACACACTGCAGAAAGGGAATTGCAAATAAGTACATAAACACCAGAGAAAATGCACCTGACCACTCTCAGAAGAGACATCTGATGCATGTGATTTTCAGACAAAATGCACAGTTAAAATAGCCAACAGTTTATCATAAATAATTCTAGAAATAGCAGCATTTGCTCTTCTTTAAGTTTAGTAAATACTTTACAACTATAGATCAAGAGTCTGTTAGAATTTATACTGCAGTGTAGCATTATAATATTTTTTCCAGTGCAGGAAGCTACGTTTCTCTGTATTCACAATGATAAATCATGACTTGATAGTTCACAATGCTACAAGAAAATGTTTTTGATGTGTGATTGGTTTAGTACCTCACTAATTTTAAACCTGTATGTCAAGGTTCTGGCAGCTGGGCAAGGTCAGAATCCTGCTCGCCAAGCAGCACTCCGTGCAGGATTACCATATACTGTCCCAGCAACCACTGTCAACATGATGTGTGGTTCTGGAATAAGGTAGATGACATTCATTAACCACTAGTATTTTTCACTGATATTCATTCCTTTTTCATTCATTTGTACAATTTTGTTACAGAGCTGTTGTTGACGGATACCTGAGCATAAGAAACGGTGATGCACAATTAGCAGTGTGTGGTGGACAGGAATCAATGAGCCAGACACCTCATGTAGTCAATATGAGAAAAGGACTGAAGGTGGGAGATACATCCCTACGTGACACCATATTATGTGATGGTCTCACAGATGCATTTTATGATATACACATGGGAGAAACTGGTAAGTGAGATTCTGAAGGGTACTAGATGTAGATCACAGAGAATAGTTTGAGCTTTCATTTTAGAATGTCATTCAGTTAGGTAGTTAGTTAGTTAGTTTCATGTTTCAAGGATCATTTGCATGATAAATTGAAAAGACTTGGAACAAATCATTTTAGATTCACATAGCAAATTCATTTGTAAATATGGCTATTTACACATTTCAATAACAGAAATTATTCTATGGAATAGAAGGAGTTGTCAAGGAGAAACTTTTCCAGTTTATTTTCAAATTTTACTTTGCTGCCTGACAGACATTTTATATCACTGGATAAGGTATTAAAAATTTTAGTTGCTGCATTATGCACCCTTTTTGGGCTAAAGACAACATTACTGTGGAGTAATGAATGTCATTTTTCCTTCTGGTATCATAATTATGTACATTTTTGCTCCTTTTGAACTGGATTATTTACAACAAATTTAATGATGGAATAAATATACTGTGAAGCAGTAATCAGAATGCCCAGCTCCTTAAACAGATTTCTACAAAATGGTAGTGGGTAAGCACAACATATTATTGTTACAAATAGTTTTGGAGTAAGGAAGACTTTCTTTCTTAAAGATGAGTTACCCCAGAACATTATTTCATATGACATTATGTCAGCTTACTGATTTGTTTCTCCCCAACATTTGCATGTAAATGTGGATGACCAAAGTTGTTTTAGGAGTTCCAAAATGAGCGTTTTCCAGTTTAAATTCTCATCAGTATGGACACTTAAGAATTTTGAAGTTTCCATCCTATTTATTATTTCCTCATCATGTGTTACACTTATCATCGGTGTGGTAGCCATAGATATGCAGAAGTTAATATGTTGTATCTTTTAAATTGAGGGTGACACCATTTGCAGAAAATAAGTCAATGTTGCTTTGGAGAACCTTGTTTATAATTGCTTCTGTTTCTGTACGTATGCTTGGATTGATTACAATACTAGTGTCATCTGTGAAAAGAACTAATTCTGGTTGTTGTATATGAGACAGAAAATCACTTACATATGCGAGGAAGAATAGTGGACTGAGCCCTGGGGACACATGATTTCCTCCCTGTCAGAAGATATGATATGATATTACCCATTGGTTGGCTACACCATCAGTCCCACCACACTGTGCTGATGTCCCAGTGCATTCATACACTTAACACCACAATAACAACTCAGTGGAGACACTAGGACATCAGCACAATGTGATATATGTTTTATAATTGTGGTATTTTATGTTTGCTACCTGTTACATGCAACATCACAATGTTACTTGCAAGCCCGTAAAGATCAAGATTTGATGATGACAGCACAGATCTGTTGAAACTAGTAATCAATAAAAAGATTTACAGGCAATCTTAGTGTACCTGATATTTCAGAATAATATAACAATTCAGATGGTCCCAGCTGTTGACACAATGTCAAACATATATGAGGTTGGGAGTTATTGACATCTGTCCTATCACTTTTCTCAGGGAGGGGTTTTACAACATCATATTTCAGTCTTGCTGGTGAAATGTCTTAAGTTAATAATGCATTACATATTTCAGATGTGATAGGGCTTCTTATATGGGAGCAAATCTTTTGTATTCTATTGGAAACACAGTCAAAACCAGATGAGTTTTTATTTTTGAGAGAATATATAATTTTCTTGATTTCAAAAGGATACATTTATATGACTGAATTTTATGAATGTCGCTTTTTCAACATACTGCTGTGATTTTTCTTTCGAGCTGATTGTTCCTATACATTCCACTATGTGTAAGAAATAACTATTAGATATATTTGCTACACATGACTCATCATTTATAGTCCTTCCATTCAGTTCAATAGTGATGTTCTGTGGCTGGTTGTCATGTCTCTTGTTTCACTACATTCCATGTAGTCTTAAGTTGATTTCCGACATTATATGCTTGTGCACCTAGTATTTATAGGGTAAGGGAGAGTGAAATCAGTTGTTTATTATGAACACACTGTGAGTGCAAAATGGACACTTACAGAGAGCAAAATACAACTATGAGGATAGCAAATTAAAATGCTGATCATTCGAATTGCAATGATAGGAAGAATAGCATGTAACAAAGTTTTATGCAGTTTGCATATATTGTGTCATAAGAAGGTAAATTATTAAATTTGTACATGGTTTGGGGATACACAATTACAGTATTTAGAACACAGAGCTGCCATGTCTGACAACAGTGATGGCTCTAACCTGGCAGGGCATCACGTCCAGCTGAGCTTGGATGGCACATACTGGTTAATCACTCTTCCTACTTCGACTCTGTGCCAGAGTTCATCAATAGAGCGGCTGGAGAATGGTGTCATGCCACTCACTCAGAAATCTGTGACTGGATGTTTTCAATGAACAAGGGACATGGAGAATGTGCTGGCCAAGGCAACAGTCAAACACCCTCTATATTGAGATAGGTCAGAACAGCATGAGCAACATGAGATCTTACATTATATTGTTGAAAAGCAATACCATGGAGACCTCAGAAGCAGGATACAATGATCACCATTAACACATCAGCAATGTAATGGCTGCTGTTCAAATTACTGACTGTGTGAATGAGAAATGATTGTGTCGTGCACCCCAAGGAATGCCACACCATAAAATTAGCTGCTGGGCCCATATCCTGTTGACACATTCAACCTCACAATGTTCATTCTCCTTGAAGCCTCTAAACATGTCACACATGGAAATTTCCACAGTGATGCTGTGCACAGATATGGGGCTCATACAAAAAGATGACACGGTGCCTCTTCTGTGTCCAGCATTGTCAATGGGTGCACCACTGTTGGCCCTGAGAAAGGTTGGTGAACATTTGTCAGGAACACAGCTGAGGGTTGCTAAGCAGTTCCTGCACCTCATTCCAAAAAATAGCTGTAGTCAGTGCTAGGAGAACTTAATGTAGTGGACGCTTCTTCCTATAGTTTCAGTGCAGTGCTGTCCCACCACATGTCAGGTGGGCTGTAAGAACCAACAGCATATGCTTTGAGACTGGCAGTGGCCCTAGACAACTGTTTCACCAATAGCCCATACTTCAAGGCTGGCAAAGGGGTCAGACATTAATTTTGATGCCTATACTGAGGTTTTCCACTAGATCAAGTCACCACTTGCTGCTGCTTCGAGAGGCCATTTCATTGTTGATATTATGTGTCACAAATACAGTGATTAAGGTAACATCCAGCAAAATATATACATTTTTGCATGTGATAGTATCTTCATATATCAGTATTCTTTGAAATGCATGTTTTGTATTAGTTAGCTCCAAAGAAGGGCATTTTCTGAAAGCTCATCAACAATTTCAGTTTGTTTATGTGCCTTTCAAATGCTCTGTGCCTCATATATATGGTGGGTGGTTACCTTTACTCTTCTTAATACTTGCATTTGCAGTATCTTTTAGTTCTGCAAATATTTTCTGTGAAGTAGAAAGTTTCTACATTTAGATGTTAGTGTGTGCACTCATTTCTGGAAGTACTGTTATAAATGAGCATCCTGGTATAGTGTATGAGTTACTGTGAGTCATGCTCTGCTGAGTGGAACCCTTACCATGACTTTAATGATGACATCTGTAAGAAACTTATTCAAGTATATGTAAAACAATACTGTTCAGTGTGAGAAAGGTATAATAATTTATGCACAAAAATAAATGCATTATTACTTTCCTATCATGTTCTACATTAGTATTTGTGCATTACAGTGGAAAGAATTGCTGACAAAGAAGGAATTACTCGTGAACAGCAAGATGAATTAGCTCTCGAATCTCAGCGTCGAGTTGCCAAAGCTCAGCAGGGAGGATATTTTGATAAGGAAATGGTACCAGTTCCTATTGAAAGTTCAAATGGGAAAAAATTAGTATCAATTGATGAACATCCTAGGAATGATCTGAAGATTGAGGACTTGCAGAAACTGAAACCAGCATTTCGAAAGGTAGCACTGCTATTGAATCTCTCTAGCTTAAAATTTACTTATTCCATTAACATCTATGTTGTGTAAATACTTTGTACATATATAGAAATCCACACAAGATTATAACATAATTATCTTTTATTTATAATTTTTTGTGGCTGGCTGTTGGGAATTTTTTGAGTCATTGAGGATATATCAATGTTAAATTGCACATAACAGTAAGAATATAAAATTAATTTTACAATATCTAAATTTTAGAGGTGTTTAAACACTAACAAACCTCAGAAATTGTTGATAGAATCAGAATGGAGAGCATACATAACTATACATGACCAAAACCGTACAACGTATTTGCAAGTCACTGACTACATACGTCTAGGAGAAGATAACTGATTTTTCTTCAGAATAAGAAATGTGGCCAAAATGTAACCAGATTTAATTATTAATGAACATTTAAGTATTTCTATACATTTCATATAGGTACTTTTTGAAGTGATGCTCTCACACTATTTCATCGTTTATAGAACCCTCTTAATTGGAAGATAGATGTATACAGATTGTACATAACACAGGAAGATATTCATGTTACTTATAGAGACAGGATTTCGATCTAAAGCTTTACAATGCTACTATTCAAAATCATAGTGTTTTAATTTATATTATTCAAACATGCATAATGTCAGCCCCCTTAGCTGAGTGGTCAGCGCAGCTGACTGCCATGCAGAGGGCCCAGGTCTGATTCCTAATACTACAAGGATTTTTCATTGGTGAGAGGACTATAATGGGGTTTACTGAGCTTTGTGATGTCAACTGAGGAGCTACTTGAGTGAGTAGTGTAAGTCCCAGGTCACAAAAACTGCAACAGCTGGGAAAGCGGGATGCTGACCCCACAGTCCTCGATACATGTATAACATCTTGTGATTTCTATTAGTTTGTTTATTAGAACAAATGCTAAGTAATAATACCACTGATAACAACTAATCAATTGTCAACAAATTTAAGCTGTTACATTGTATTACTTTCTACATTTACTACAGGGTGGAACTGTCACAGTTGGTAATGCTACTGGTATAAATGATGGAGCCGCAGCATTAGTCTTGATGACGAAAGAGCTTGCCTCAAAAAGAGGCTTAAAACCATTGGCAAAGATTGTAGGATGGTCACAAGGTGGTCTTGACCCACAGTACATGGGCATGGGACCAGTACCAGCTATTACATCACTTGTAAGTCACATACACATTATCACTTTTGTTCTAATAATAAATAATTAATTTGGGCTTATGATTCAGTGTAACAGCACTCTCTCTCACTCTTTCCCCTATCTCCACTCCTTCCATCTGTACAGTGCATGATCACAAATCATATTCCATATATCTTAATGTGGATTTCATTCAACACCTTTTACTTTTCCATTGCAAATTCAAAGAGCATTGTATCAGAAGTTATTCTCTTTCAAGGACTCAAAGAAATCTGCAGGGCATTCCCTTTCCTACTGAAGCAGGGTTTGACCTGTGCTCTGAACTTTACAGTACATATCACTGTTTGCAGTTATGTTGACCCACAAGAAGTCAAAGCACTGCCTGTCTTGTAAGTCATTGGGAAGTCTAATACTAGTCAAACTCAACTGATTGGTAGCTATATGAATTCTATGACATATTACATTTAGTCAGTAAGTTATCTCCATCATCATTCTACATAAACTGCATTGTTTCCCCGTATCACCAGTGCTCATTGTTTCTTCAAGATTGATATTTCAGAAGCATGTTTCCAGCCCCCACTTGATGAGCATTTACAAGCATTTATGTTCATTAATATACCATTCTGGTTACATCATAATCACCAAATACCTTTCAGAATTTCAACTGCATCTACCATTTTCAACATTATCCAAACTACCTGGAAAACACTATTGTTTCAATAAAACTTCAATAGATATGCAATCACATGACCATGTTATACTGACTGGAATTTCAGCCACTGTTGCAAGTTATATCATAGATTACCATGGTAAAGGACACTTGCAACAATGGCCAAAATCTTTATCTATGCAAACTGCTGGACATTAAAATACTGTGCATAATTTAAGAGTCAAGGGGACCACTCACCAAATAGCAGGAGCACTAAGTTGTTGACAGGCACACACAGAGGTGAATGGTCTCCTTTCTCCTAAACTATTTACATTCTGCCAAAATTTTCTTTATTATATTTATACTGCCTAGTGACTTCTTCCACCCTAAACCTTGAGTCATTCATCCTTCATTACTATCTTATAATTTGCTTCTACTTTGTCTCTCCCATATCATCCATCCACATCTTTCACTACATGCTCCTTCTTGCCTTTGTTACACATATACATTAACAACTCTTTCCAGTGTGGTCATGCTAGACTTTTGAGACACCCTGTAGCACTGGTTGCAGCAGTTTTGCTGGCACCTCATGCTATCCTACAAACCACCCATCAACCACATCACAGTTAAAACACTTTCCTAGCAACAAAACCATTACATTTCATCTCCAAATCAAACCATCTCTCCTCAGCCATTACACCTTTATGAATTTTACATCTTTCCTTTCTTTCCTGCATGAAGAAATACCCTCACATTACAGAACCATCCTACTGCCATAAGCACAATTTCTTCCAGCCTTTGAACTCCCCAAATAAATGCCTTGTTAGCCAGTTACATTTACAGCCACCTAACACTTGCATTCATCTATTTCACATTTTCTAACAACATTCCATCCCAAATGGACCCCTACTCCATCTGTCTGCATCAGTTACGAAAAGTATCCCTATCCCTAGCTAAAACCCAGCTCCAAATCATATTTCTTAAATGCTGCCTAAGCCATGGAACCCTCCTTCCCCCCCCCCCACCCCACCCCCCACCCTTCCCCCCACCCCCCACCCCAATGGCATAGTCACAAAAATTCCCTATTCTGGATCCCATCCCTCCTTTCACAATGACCTTCACCTGTGCACGTTCTGCCTCCCCATAACTCACAAAACCTGGTACTGTAGAAACACGTCTCCTACGGGTATCCCAGAACTGCCTCTTTTACCTCTGCGAGATACACTGTGGAATCCTAGCTACATACAAGTCCATAAATTATCCAACCTGTTGACATCCTACTTCTGTCTTGAAGCACTGCTGTCCATCAACACACATCCTACTCTCAGAAAACCTCCTAACCAACTCTAATAGCATCCAGACCCTGCCTGGCTGATGTTTTCATTTTACCGTATACTCCAAGACTCCCTCCTAATACTCCCTGAAATCCAGAACCCAAACAAACCCGAAACACTGTTGTTAACCTTGCAACCAAAGTTCTCAATCCTACAAAAGTTCAGTACTATCCAAATGCCTCATCTTCAGCCCCACACCCAAGTTCTTAATGCTGCACTCATAAAAGACCTACTCTCCTTATCCCTGGCCCCTTCAAAGTTCATACCAGCATTCAACCATGATCCCCCACCCACCAAACCAACCTCTGGTCACCTTCTAGGAATTTCCTACCTACGACTTGGCCTCGCCATCATTCCCCAGGTCCATTCCCAAGAACACAAACTTCTCAACAGAAAGGACAACCATTCAAAACCTCCAAACATGCCCTAATTTAATCATCCTACCTGTGGACAGAAACTCCAACACTGTTGTGATGGACCACAGTGACTACCTGACAGCATACTTCTCTCAACTGTCTGAGTTCTCTACCTACAAGCTTTGCCATAGTGATCCCAGTCCAGAAGTTCAATATAGTCTTCAGTCCCTATTGAAATCCTTAGGCCCACCCCAGAATTTCTCCTGAGTTCATCTTCCTTCTCACCCCAACAATGCCCCATACACCCACCTTCTACATGCTCCCCAAAATTCACAAAACCCAACAATCCTGGACACCACATTGTCTGTGGTTTTTGTGCCTCCATGGAAAGAATTTCCACTCGTGTCAACCAATACCTCCAACAAACTACTTGAAGCCTAGTCTCTCACATCAAGGGTACTAACAACGTTGTTCACCAACTTTAGACCATCTTCACCCCTTTGCTACCTGGAGCCCTACTTGTCACCACTCATGCCACCTCCCTGTTCACCCAACATCCCCCATGAGCATGGTCTTGCCACTATGAAACACTATCTCTCCCAACATCCTTCCAAGTCCAAAGCCACTAACCTCATTCCTTGTACACCTTACCAACTGTATCCTCACATACAACTACTTCTCCTTTAAAGGGAACATATATAAACAAATCTGCAGCACAGTCATGGGGACCCACATGGCACCCTCCTAATCCAGTTTGTTTCTAGGCCATCTGGAGGAAACATTCTTAGCCTCCCAAACCCCAGACCCCTTATCTGGTTCAGGTTCATTAATGAAGTCTTAATAATCTCAACTTAGGGTCAAGACACCCTATCCTCATTCCCCCACATCTCAACACGTTCTCTCCCATCAGCTTCATCGGATCCTCTTCAACCCAGTGTACCAACTTCCTGGTAATCCCACTACCATCAAGAGTACCTGCATTTTGACAGCTGCCACCCCTTCCTGACCAAACAATCACTCTCATACAGCATGGCCATATTTTGATGGAATATCTGCAGTTATGAGAACTCCCTTGCCCAGTATGTTGAAGGTCTCACGGTGGCCTTCACAGACAGTCATTATTCTCAAACCTAATCTGCAAACAGATTTCCCATGCTATATGCTCACAAACCCCTAACCATCCCACCACTCCCAAGGATCTGCTACAAAGGAGCACTCTCCATTGTCACCTAGTATCACTCTGAACTGGAGCAACTGAACTATATCCTTCACCAGGGCTATGATTACCTATTAGCATGCCCAGAAATGAGGGTCATCCAAGATTTTTACCACTCCAAAAGTGATATTCCATTGTCCACACAACCTTTGCAACATCCTGGTCCATTCCTATGCCATTCTCACTTCCAGCCCCCTAGGACAGGGATCATATCCCTGTGGAAGACCCAGATGCAAGACCTGCCCGATTCACCCACCCAGCACTTCCTACTCCAGTCCTATCACAGGCTTACCATACTGCATCACAGGCAATGTACGAAATGTATTCACAGTTGCAGATATGGACAACCATCAGCTGTATAATGGAATGATGATAATGAAAACTTGTGCTGGGCTGGGACTCAAACCTGGATTTCCTGCTTATCCCGAGTGGTCGCTACACCATTAGGCTATCTGAGCATGACTCACTGCCAGACTCAAACTTCCATATGTCATCAACCATGTGTCTGCAACCTGTACTCATACATCCATTATGAATATTCTCATACAGGCAAGACATTTTAATTGAAAGTCTCTTCCCTGGTGCCGGCAGATACATAGAGTACTTCAGCACATGAGTTGTTCAGAAGTATGATGCAATGTTCCTTCGGACATGCATATGTGTCTGAATGAACATGCACTGTGGTGACTACAGCCATTAATGAAATACATGAAATATATCTGCAGTTGTGAATATGGACAACAATCAGCTGTTTAATGGAGTGACAACAATGAAAATTTGTGCCAGGCTGGCACTCAAACCACGAATTCCCACTTACTGTGAGCAGTTGCCTTACTGTTAGGCTCTCTGAGCATGACTCACGGCCAGACCCAAACATCCATAAGTCATCAACCACATGTCTGCATGCATGTCTGAAAGAACATCGCATCGTATGTCTGAATATTTCAGGCACTGCGGTATTGTATTTATCTACTGACACCTGCAAGCAACTTTCAGGTAAAATGTATCCTAGTATGAGAATATAAATAATGCATGTATGAGGATTGGTTGTGACATGAAAGTTTGGGTCTGGCTGTGAGTTGTGCTCAGATAGTCTAATGGAAAGGCAAACTGAGTCTCAGTCTTGAACACATTTTCATTGTCACCATTCCATTATACAGCTGATGGTTGTCCATATTCACAACTGTGAATACATTTCATGCATTTGATAATGGGTGTAGTCACCAACAGTGCCTGTTTTTTTGGACACACATTGCATATCTGAAGGAACCTTGTGTCATTCATGTGAATAACACAGGTACTGCAATATTGTATCATACTGCATCAGCGGCAAGGTCATCTGAGAAAGCAACCATGTCATGTACCAATGCTGCTGCAAACACTGCACAGCTTTTTTTGTTGGTGTGACAACCAACCAGCTGTCTACCAGAAAGAATGGCCACAGCCAAACTGTGGCCAGGAACAAAGTTGACCACCCAGTGGCATAATGCAATGCAGATCACATTATACTCAAGTTTAATGGCAGCTTTACTACACATGCCACCTGGATCTTGCCATCCAGCACTAGTTTTTCTGAAGTACATAGATGAGAGTTATCCTTACAACACGTCCTTCGCTCCCATCACCCTCCTGACCTCTGTCTCCAGTAACCCACTGTCTACCCATCCTATATTCAATGGTTTCCCCTTTCTCTGTTGTAGCACCTCTTCCCAATTCATGCTTCTATGTCATCTTGCTGTACACCGCACCTCACCAGCTCTGGTACCCATGTATCTCATGCTTAGTCCATGCACCTGTAACTTGTATCTCCCATATTCCTAGCCACCACACTGGCACCTCCCTCTGAGCCACTAGCTACCCATCCCCAACCCCTTTCTTACTTCCCACTTCTTTCTCTCTCTGCCCACACCACCTTACACAACCCCACCTCACCCTTGTCCACCTGCCAAACTGTGCCTGTTGATGTCTCAACTCTTCTGCTATTTGGTGAATGGTCTCCTTTATTTACATTCTGCCAGAACTTTCTTACTTCAATAATACTGTGTATGGTATTCTGGCCTCCCTTTCAAGTTCCAGGCATATGTGCTTCCAATTAGCTCTCCATCTCATTGCCACCTTTCTAACTAACCACCCATCCTTTGTCAGTATAACAATACCAGTTCCCATACCTTCTGCCTGATTGCAGGCATGCCTCATGTTCTGACCTCTCTCCTCCCCTAAATAGCCTGTACATTGTCAATATGCCCAAAACAAATCCACCTCTTTCACCTTCTTCGGTATGGTGATGACACCACTTTCCTAGCACTCTATCCTACAACCCAGAAATTCCAATGGTCTCTTGAACTCCACCTTAATTAGTCTTTGGTGTAACCAATAGTTCATCGATGTTGATCCTTCCAAACTCCAGGCAATAATTATAGGACAATCGATCTGCACCTCACATGGCTTTTGCCTAACCATGTACAACCATCCTATTCTATTAACCAACACGATAAAATGTCAGACTAACACTTACCCAGGAACTAACATGAAAAGCCTACCTGCTAACTCTCCAACAGAAAGTCCACACTAGACTAAAATTGCTTAAGCTACTAACTGGCCAAGTATGGGGATTGCTACCCTCCACTGTTTTTCACACCGACAGATCCTTGATCCTAGCTATTTTCTCCTATGCCAGTATTGCATGGATATCCACTCTACTTAAGTTCTGTCAGTTGCTCCAAATTCTTAAATGCCGGACACTCTGTTTTGCCTTCCACATCCATTTACATTCTTGCACATGGATCCTTCACCATCTCATTCAATTCCCAGCTTTCCTCAGTGACATCAAATGCTTCCATACATCTTACACTATCTGGAAACTCAACTCCAACAGTCACATTTTTTCCTCTGTATTTTCCAATCCTGGTATGCCGCTGCACCTATATTGGCACATTCTCCAAGTTCCACACCAACACACACATTCCATATCTTCTCTAATAAAAATTGTACCTACTCCCTCTTCCCCACAATGAAAGCAGCCCTGAAATTTACCTGTTCTATCAACTGTAACTATTCACTACCATTCTTACCCTATATTAGGGTTCCCTGTTCCCTTTTCATCTTCCCCTCTCTCTTTCCTCTTCATATTACAGACCTGTTCACACCCCAACCTCTTATTCCCTCTCTGTTTTCCCACCAGCCACTCCAATACCTTCCCTCATCTGTATAATTACAACCCAACAGATGCCTATTCCTCCACCCACACCCTACAGAACACCTGCTGTTTTCTCTCCCTAAATATTTTTTTTACAATGCAAATTCTTCAACTTTAGCAAAGGTGTAGTACCTCTTTTTCTCATCACCTGTCTGCATTGTGTTTTAAATAGTTTTGTTTTATTTTAAGTTCACCTTTTAGCTTTTTTTGCTTTTAATTCCAAATGAAGGAAATCAAGTTTAGTTTTATATAATGCCATCCACGAAATTCATCTTTTTATATTTTTTTTTAAAAAATTGATGTAACTATTTCACCATATAATTATATTGTTTTTCCTGATGTATATTTTAAGCCCTTTAGCTGAAGAGTAGGCTGTTTTGCCCACTGACAGCCCATCCTCCACCTACATGGGGCAAGTGGTATGAAGGAGGAAAAACTGTCAGCTTCAAATGCAGATGACTCATTATTAAACATAAAGTAATTCCTCCAATTTTTTTAATGTGAAAACTCTCAAAGTTTTTTTACATGAAACTGATGTTATTAACATTCTATACCTTTAGTCTTCGTGTCAAAGTATTTGCAGCCCTCTGCCACTAGAATGCTCCAAATTGTAAGTGTGTGACACGGCAGTGTGTAATATAACTAAGTTGATGTGTGAGAAACATCATGTGCAAATTGAGTTTTGAATTTGAAGAGTTTGTGCACATATGGAACACCCTCTCCTTCAGCATGACAATGTCAGATCAGACACGAGTGCTGCGACATCGGCAGTAATCCAGTGCCTTGCTTTATTGTTTTCATTGTCATGAAACATCCTCCATAGAGTCCCAAGTTGGCCTAGTCTGATTTTCTTCTGCCTCCAAAACTTAAAGAACACCTTCAAGGGCTTCATTTTGATAGTGACAAAGCCGTGCGAGCAGAGGAGAAGAAGTTGTGGCTCTATCAAAAAAGTCTCTCCTGGGGTGGAATGTGTTCATCACTGTGGTGACTATGTTGAGAAATAAATATTTAAACATGAAGAATAATGATGTAGAATGTTAATAACATTTGTTTTAGTTAAAAAAACTTTAAGAGTTTCTACATTAAAAATTTAGAGGCATAACTTTTCAGCATACCCTCATATTATACAGTGGTAGAAAACATAATTAGTTAATTCCATAGGATACAATGTCATATGAGGGATATGTACACATGTAGTTTACACTATAAGATCATTGGAAGTTCATTTAGATAAAATGAAATATGTGGTGGGTAGTGGTGAAATTACAAACTTGGCATTACTTTGCAGTCTTTGTCATTTCTAAAATATGACATGGTTGTGAAATTAAGTGAACAGAAAATCATTTTTTCTGGAGTGTTTGCATTTTATTATTATTATTATTATTAAAATAGTTCACTTCATTTAAATTGATTTTTCATTCAATAATCTGTCTTCTGGTATGGATTTTGTTTATGATATCGAGGTTGGTATTGTATTTCAGTTTCACTTCTACATACCTTACAAGCAATGCATGTTTCTTTCTACTATTTCATCTCTTGTCTTATAATTTGATTTTATTCATTATTATAGATGGAAAAGGTACAGTGGAAAATATCTGATGTAGACCTGTTTGAGATAAATGAAGCCTATGCTTGCCAGGCCATAGCAGTAATGAAGCAGTTGGGTCTGAGCCCAACAAAAGTTAATGTCAATGGTGGTGGAGTAGCTCTGGGACATCCTCTGGGGTCTTCTGGTATGTATCTGTCATTATTTAATTTTGTTGAATTTGTCTACTGAAAATACACTCCTTACACTGTATGAAGATAAGCCAATGTATCACACCATGATAAGGAAACTTTCAAACTAATCTAGTGGTGTGCTGTGGCTTTGTGCATTACCTTGAACTGTACTGTTAAGTTAATCTATTCATATCCATATTTGCTTTTTGACACACAGTCTAATTGTCAGTACAATTTAAGATATAAACCATGCTCACTTATTGTATACATTGCACTTATGAACACATAATAGGTATTAGTGTTAAATAGTACCATTTACAGAGCTCATCACATTTTTATTTCACATGTGTAAACAGTGTGCATGTGGTAGAATGACACTTTTGTCTGCAAGCAGAGTATGTATTTTTATGAAACTTCTTGACATATTAAAAATGCGTGCTGGACTGGGACTCACACCTAGACCTTTATGGCAAATTCTCTTAGCAACTGAGTGATCCAAGAACAACTTGTAACCTTCTTTCATAACTTATGCATCCCTAGTACCCCTCTAGCTATGCTTCTGGGTACTGGTGGAACGTAAGTTGTGAAGGCAGGTTATTAGTAGTTTTTGGATCACTTAGTTGGTAAGAGAATTGGCCACAAGGATCTAGGTCTGAGTCCCAGACCCAGTCCAGCACAAGTTGTGATTTTTTTCCTCTGACACTTATGGGAGGGTTGGACAATTAGAGAGCTTGTGGACTGGGCAGACCCTATTGCATGCAGACACATACTTTAACATAGAGATAGGATGTAAACAAAAATCATTCTCACTTATTCTCATACCACACTTGAGACAGTGATGTCAGTGATCTTACTTTGACATATATTTTTTTGTACAGCAGGCATTGTTAACACAGCTTGTCAATTACTAAATTAATTTTACAATTTGGTAAATTGTTATACAGTGTGAAACCATGGACTGTATATCAGATAGACTTGCTGTTTTAGAGATCAGCAACCTCAGAAGTGAATGTTTAATTAATAATTGTGATGAGATTTCTGAAGATGGTCCCCTTGTAGAAATTCCACATCTAATATGATTTCTGCAAGCTGCCAAAGTTCCAAAGACATTTTTATGATTCTTACACTTAATGGTTACAGATGCAGTTTCCAAATCTGGCCAAACCTCACTTTGGTGTTAATATTTCTCTTAACTTTGTCTGCTTTGAGAGAAGTTTTCCAAAACTCAAACTAATGAAGAATTATCTTTGGTCCACTATGAGTCAAGTATGACACTCTAGTTTGGCAGTTGTGTGCTTTCAAAACTAGTGTAGCTAAAGACACCAATTTTGGTGATGCAGTTTCAAAATTTGCAGCAGCAATAGTTAGAAGAGATTCTGAGCAACATGTTAAAGTTACCTGTCACTATGAAACTCTTTGGTTGTGTACTGCTTCATTAACAATCAATTAAACTGTGTTGCTTTAAAAATTCATTTTACTTATGTTTTTCTATTCATAAAAACTGTTAACAAAATAGTTAACATTATATTTTGCTTACTTAACCAGTTGTATCAAGGTATTCCTTTGCCCATAAAAAAAATATTTGATGTTTTTGTGTGGGTGATGGTGGTGGTGGTGGTGGTAAGTTAAAGCTCCACACCAGCTGCTAAACTACTTAGCCACACAACTGCCAGTACCTCAGTTCTACATTCCAAAGTTCACAGATGCACTTCTGCACACTTTACTGGACTTACTCATCTGAGAGAAATGATATTAGGGAGAAATGGTTTATCCTTAGTCTACAGGATATTTCAAGTTTGGTTCTTACATGTTGTAATTATGTGTGTGCTAGTGTAAAACACTGATACACAGGAGATCTTGTGTGAACTTCGGAAAGTAGAAGAGAGGTATGGTACTGGCAAAATTAAAGCTGTGGAGGCAGTTCAAGAATCTTGCTGAAATATCTCAGTCAGTAACAGTAAGAGTCACAAAAGGCAAGAGTCTCGGTTTGAGTCTCAGTCTGTTACACACTTCTAATCTGTTAGGAAGTTTTAGCATGGATGTGCAAGACACCTTAGTTATGAATCAATAAATATTTTAATTGTCAGGAAAAAGAAGCTTTTAGAAACATTGTAAAATAGCTAATAATTTAATGCCACTGTTGAGTGTTTTGTTAAAACAGTCTGATGAAAAAACTGTGATGATTGAAAGTATGATGGCCAACAATGAAAACCATTTCTTATGGTATACTTTAATGTCACACCACCTATCCTACCAATAAGAAAATAATGTCTGCAGAATTTTTGCAGTGTTTTTATGCACTAACACAACTTAAATATGGCAATAGTTTATTTACACTGACATTGTCACCATACTTGCATTGTTAGCCTCATTATTTCAAAGGAACTGATTATGATGTATTTTCTATTGATGTCTTCACATTTCAGGAGCTCGGATAATAGCAACATTGATTTATGCCTTGCAAAGGACAGGAGGCAAACGAGGTGTTGCAGCTATCTGTATAGGAGGTGGAATGGGTATAGCAATTTGTATTGAAATATGTTAAGGATGCACAAAATAAGAAGAAGGTAAGACAACCATTATACTTTTAAGTTGTGTTATTTTTCTTTCTTCCCATAATGGTCTCATCACTTAACTGATATCTACCATAATTCTTTTACATCTGCTGTAGATGTTTCATATTCAGTCATTACAAATATACTTTTCGTGATTATTTTTCAGTCTGATTAATAATCACTGTTTCCAGTTTCAGATTTCAGTGTAAACAATTCTGTTTGTACAAAATGAGTTTGAAAGATTCCTAACTGGCATGTGTTACTAGTTCAGGTTAGCTTAGTTTTGTTATTTTCATGTTACATGTATCATAGTTGGGTGTCTTCCTATATTTGAGACAAGTTGGTTCTTCAATTATAATGCACTTTCTCAGTGAAAAATATGGCAACACACTGACCATTTATGTGATGGTCTTAAAGCCACTTTTTTATGCATAGAGATTTATACTTAACTATGTTTGATGCATCCACCCCCCCTTCCCCCCCACCCCCTACCCACACTCCCATCTATCCCTCCCTCTTTCTAAAAAAAAAAAAAAAAATCACACATCATATCAGTACACATTCAGAAATTCATCTACGGGGCAGGAGGAATTGCCAGGCACATATGACTTCAGTTTATGTTTCAAGTTAATTGTATTATCTATTAAATTATTTACATCACTGTTTAGGTAGTTGAAGATTGTTATGGCTCAATACCTTACTCCTTTCTATGCCACACTCAGGCCAAGTGATGGGTATATATCTAGTATTATGTGTATAAATGTTACTGTAGGTTTTGAACTGTGAGTGTTGTCAACACACCTCATAAGGGAGTAAATGCATTACAAGGCTGTTGTCAGTACATCCAACTGTTTAAACAGCTGTCTACAAGAGGCTCTACAGTGAACACTATATGTAATATTAATAAACACTTCAAGGAAAAAATGTGTAGATGAATGAGACAATGAGTAAATCCAAGTCACTCACTTAATTATTTGGATTTAGAGTCTAGTGAAGCCAGAACTACTATCTCCATGCTGTTTTGTTTGGTGCTTTCAGAGGAAGGTATGGAGATCTGAGAGATTAGGAAGGTTATGGGCAGATATGTAGTGTGGTAAGAGTATATTATATCATTCTATTGTAATTTCTTCTTCTTCATCTTCTTCTTCACCTTTTTCTGTTTCTCTATGGGGTCAGAATTGTTATAAGGGATTTGGCTATGTTAGCGACAGTCGGTGGCCAAATACCCTTCCTCCGATTAGCATTGCAAGATTTCATGTTAATGTAAGAGTAAGGTAAGTCATTGTAAATGTGAAATTCTGGTACATTAATAACATGTTTAACCACCAGAATGTTGAATGCAAGCATACAAATGTGCACGCATTGTGTCATACAAGTTCCGGATGTCAGTTTGTGGGCTGGAGTTCCATGAAAATTGCACTTGGTCAGTCAATGCAGGGACAGTTAATGCTGGTTGTGGATGACACTGGAGCTGTCACCCAATGATGCCCCATATGTGCTCAACTGGAGACAGATCTGGTAATCGAGCAGGCCAAGGCAACATGTCAACACACTGTAGAGCACATTGGGTTACAACACTGATATGTGGGTGACCATTATCCTGTTGGAAAACATCCTATGGAATGTTGTTCATGAATGGCAGCATGACAGGTCAAATAACCAGACTAGTATATGGTGTTGCAGTCAGGGTGCATGGGATAACTACGAGACTACTCCTGATGTCATACGAAATTGCACCCCAGACCATAACTCCAGGTGTAGGTCCAGTGTGTCCAGCATGCAGACAGGTTGGTTGCAGTCAACTGGCCTCTTCCTAACTAACACATGGCCGTCACTGATACCGTGACAGAACCAGCTTTTATCAGAAAGCACAACATACCTCCGCCCTTCCCTCCAATGAGCTCTTGCTTGACACCCCTGAAGTCGCAAATGGTGATAGTTTGGAGTCGATGGAATGCATTCTACAGGGCACCTGGCTCTGAGCTGTCCTTGAGGTTTGCAACAGATCATTCTGTCACTGTGGTGCCAACTGCTGCTCAAATTGCTGCTGCAGATGCAGTATGTTGCACCAGAGCCCTATGCCAAACATGATGGAACCCAGTACTCTTGTGACTGAACAGCCTTGGGACCACTGCTGCCAGCAATCATGTACAGTGGCTACGTTCCTGCCAAGTCTTTCTGCAATATTGCAGAAGGAACATACAGCTTCTCAACATTACATGATCTCCTTCAAAATCAGTGAGTTGTTGATAAGAGTGTCTTTGTCACCTTAAAGGCACCCTTGATAAACATCAACTCACCATGTCCAGCCTCAAAGATAACTCATTCTCACAACTCTTACAGCATGTATTTAAAGCAAACCTGATTTGCATCCTCATAGTGGTACTATTAATGCTGCTCTTATAGCGAGTGGCACAAAATTTTAATAGACATCATCTTTCAGATGTAGTAACATACCTACCAACTTCTTTTTATGCCACACAACTCCTCCTTGATGTTATGATCTTTTTTTCTGTTCAGTATATGAACTAAATGCTATTAAAATGGATTCTTAACTTAAGAAAAAAACTTTGAGTCTTTTGTAATGATGATCTCATTCAATTAATACTGGAAAATATCAAAATGTTCACAGAAGAAGATTTTTCCTTCCTTTGTTACATAATTGTAAAATTTAAATGTAAACCACATTATGATTTCTTTATTTGTAACAGTACATACATATTTCAAAAGAACTAAACATTTTAATAATTTTCTATATTTGTTTCAGGATTATACACCACCATTGTTTTGATACTGCAAACAACTCATTAACTTCATATGAATTATGTAGCAGGTTAGGTTAGTTTGTTTTACTCACCATGGTACCTAACATGGTATGAAGTGTCTGTATAATACTGTCAAATCCTGGGAGAATTGTTCAATATAAGTGAGCATTTCCTTTTTTCCTAGAATTGGACTTATTTTCAAAAATTGTGCTTCAGATTTAAATTGCAAAACTGCATGGTGATTTAATAATAAATGTTCTTTGTGTGCTTTACATAAAATGAATGACTTGTTCCATCATACAAAAAAATTGTTATATCCAAATTAATCATCTATAAAACAACTATATGCAAAAATTTTCTGGTAATAAATAAAGTAAAACAAAAGTACACTGAAGAATTGGTTGTTTTGTCAAAATAAAAACTGAGAAACTATGCTTCTAACAAAAGATTTGAAAATATATATTAAGAGTGTGTGTGACTTAACAGATTTTTTTTCAAAGAATAATTATCATCTGGAGACTTCAATAATTTGTTATTGTGAACCAAGTCAAACAATAAACAAAAGTGCCATTACATACATTATTATTGTAATAGGTCATTACAAAATTTGTATTTGATCTCAAATAATTATATGGTTTGCTTAGAAATCCAAAGAAAATCACTAGTAGAGTGGAGTGAACAGAAATTGAATTTTATTCTTCAAATTAATAAATTTTTTATTAGATGATAGAGAGGTTAGCAAGATTTGTAGACTTGTTCTTCAGCAGTAGTATACGAGTCTCTCATTGTGACAGCTGTCTAATGTTCTTGTGAATATTATTCTTTTATTTTTTTTGTTTTTTATAAAGTTTAGCTCCCATGGTAGGCATCAACCCTATTTTGTGGAAATGTGTGGTCATATGCTGCTGAATAAAAATTATGATTAAAACTTTGTGTTTGACTGAGCCTTGAATTCACACATTTTATTGTTGTGCGAGATATTCAGTCAACAGAGCCATCTGACAAAGTTTCATGGCCCAGTTCAAATCTCCAGTTTAACTGTTCTTGTTTCCTAGTAGTTTGTTACAACTGATCAAAAATTTTCAATATTTACCAGGACAAATATACCTCATTGTCAACAATATAATGCAATAAATTTAAAACAATGAATCACATACTTTGGTTTGCAAAGGAGCCAAAAAATGAAGGATATTAGCACCTTCAACCAATGATAATCCTACACTTGAATCCAGGACAGCACAATTCAGCATCAAACATTGAAAAATTGATTATGATGGTGCATTGCAAAGTTGCTGTAAGAGAAAGTAAATGAAGCCTTCTCACAAAGATCCTTCACCAAGACTCAAAACAGTTGTGATTAATATAAATATCATAAAGTTAAGCCTAAAAACATTGCACACTGGAGTAGGACTTCAAAACTGCAAAGGTCTTGAAAATCATTTATATGAAACTAAAGAAACAAGGGAAAATTACACATGCCACGCCCCTCAAGGACAAGAACCAAGAACCTCTAGTAGAAGAAGCAAGTGAGGAATGAGAGACTGTTTGAAACACCAGCAGCTCCCAACTAGTCAGTCCTTTTGTGTGTAGGCTGGATGTACTTCAAAAGACCAATGCACGCAAGGATGAGTACAACTAATCTGAAGGTGAGTAGCAGACCTATTATGCCTACTAGAATTTGGAAAAATGGTATAACTAGGTGAAAGCAGGTATTAAAACCGAATTAGTAGGGAGTTAGTGACTATAATATATGCAAAGAGCCTAACAGTTCTATGCCTCTCCAACTGTTAACTGGTAACAGTAGGTTTATAATCTTCCACTTTCTATGTGCAATCAGTCAGAAACAAAATTAACAGATAAATGTATTCTTAAGCACAAACCCCTGTCATACCTTCTGTACAAAGTAACATAGGCTAACCCACACTGAATCTGCCTTGTACTTTCCTGAAGGATGTGTGTTAGTAAGTACTTCCTTTAGGACTAAAGTTAGCCAAGGAGGAGTAGCTATCTTTGTAAATAAAGTGTTTAACATTAGCTACGACACACAAAATGCTAATATGTTTTCTCAGGAGGAAGTTTTTGAAATTTCAGTGGTATAATTTTCAAGTATTAAGTTAATACTTGTCTCTTTCTAACATAACTCATACTCTGATGTTACTGTGTTTACTGAACATGTTGAGAATCTCACTAATTATCTGGAGATGAAATATGGCAACTTTAAGCTTTTGTTTATTCCAGACATTAATATTGACATTATGTGTAAGATGCAAACTGCAGTCAGTGCTTCCAATTTGTATTGTACTAATGAACATCAAACAAGACAAGACATATGCTAGAATAACTATGACAGTACTGGCTGTGCGTTTGACATTTTTGTTGATACAGTAACTTAGTAAATGGATGTTGTGCTCAAATAACTGAAAGGGTCAAAACTGCTTGTGCACCAAACAGAAGAAACTACACTGGTTCATTCCATATCTGAAGCCACTTAGAGATTTTTTTTTTTTTTTTTTTTTTACTTGTACACCATGACAAAAGCTGGCAATCCTATTCTGAAACAGATATACAGAACAACATAAAAAGGCAGGGAGGAAACACAAGTAGCAAAGAGTTTATAAACTGTGCAAGTCATGAGAAACCTGCAACCCCAGAAACAGATGAAATTAAATTCTGGAGATAGTGTAGACAATATAGCTGGTTTGACACATGTTACTTTCAGGTTGACCCATGTTAATTGCCAGATTGGGTACCAAGTTGTATCAAAACTAGGTAACTCACACAGCAAAGCTATATATGGCTTCTCAGACTTCATCCTAAACCACATCATTGATATTTTAGTGACTCCTCTGGCTTGCTTTACAAACTGCATGTTTCAAACCAGAAAATTCCCTGATATCTCAAAATACACAGTTTTCCCAATTCTTAAAAATGGAGATAAAAACAATACTGACAGTTACAGGCTAGTATCTCCTGTTCCCATAACATCTACAGTCATAGAGTCATAGAACATCACATGAAAGAGAAATTATGCATCTACTTAAGGAACACTAAACTCTCTTCTTCGTTCTATCACTTCAGGGCTAGTCTGTCCAACATAAGCTCTGTGAGATCTGTGGTGATCAACCCTTGTAATGGTGATTCCAATATATATGAGGTGAATGGAAAACACAATGGTTGATAAGCCTACAAGGTGGCTACACAAAAACAAATTAATATTAAATAAAAGCAAAACTGAGACTGCATGCTTTTCACTTCTAATCTGAGTAAAAAATAAATGAGTCTGACTCTGTCAGACATGGGTGAATTAATTTGGATCCACAGCTGAAATGGCATGCAGAGACAGGCCAGATGTTCATTAAATTATCACAAGTGATTTACCAATTATGGCAACTGTTCTGGTGTGAAAACAGTGTTCATGTGGGGCCTGGACAGACCGTGCAGGTATTTATACAAACATCAAATATTCCACAATATACGAACATAAGATATTTCAAGAACCTTCCAGAAATTATAAATACTATGTACCTATACGATGTATATCAGATTTGAACTGGCGACTCACAGCATGCTTGCCAGCGATGCTTATCCTATGTTACACTGCACGCATCTCAGCTTGCAGTATTGCATCTATGCCTGCAGAAACAGCAACCCACTGTTTCGGAAGTTCTCATTGGAGTCAGTTACAGCACCCCACATTTAGAAATAATCAATGGTCCACAGTATGGTGGCACTGGTGGATTCTCATGTTCTGGTCATGTTGCTACATCCCCCTGACTTTGAGAAGCATAAAAGGTAGCCCTTCCTGTCAAAGCTTCCCAACCATCACATGGGTCTGCACTTTCATTGAACCTCTCATTGCCGATTTGTGACTCTGAACAGTAGTACAGCTTTATACAGAGGACATAGATGATGTCTTTGCACTTTTGTCTTCTTGATGAAGGGTCATAATTCTTGATTTCATTTGTGACTTCCAACATAGATGTGATATGTCCCAAGGTAGCCCTTTAGTAACTTTTTTGGTAGTCCCACTTCCTGCACAGGTGTAAAAATCCATATCAAGTTTCCCAGGCTATCTCTCATTGGCTGGTGCTTGCTGTTACAAGCTCTTGGTGTTCCTCCTGGGCATCCAGTGTTCATATGCAAGCTAGCTACCTTGCTTCTTTGGTGCTGGTGATGACGTGTTTCCTGTAGTCATACTGAGAGTCATACAATTGAAATGGGAACAATGTATCCATTATCATATTGGCCTCACAGTCATGGAACAGAAAAAAAATCATGATGTGAAACCTGTAGTGCCTTGCTTCACTGTGTTGCATATGAATGTCACAACAGGCAGTGTTGTATCCCAATCTTTCTGTTTGACATCAATGTACATTGAGAGCATATCTGCCAACATCTTCTTAAAGTGTTCTGTGAGGCCATTAGTCTGTGGATGTTAGGCAGTTGTCATCCTGTGAGTGATGTCTCAAGGTGAGATTATCTTTGATACAGTGTTGACTGGATAAGATTTCCACACTCTGAGATCATCACAGGGGGTGATCCATGCATCAAAACAGTGTCCTCTACAAGAGAATTTGCAACTTTCCAGAGCTTTGGCAGTCAGTACAGCTTCAGTGGCAGTGTAGCAGATGAGGCAGTCACTGCAGACTATTATCCATCAATTCTTACTTGTTGACTTTGGGAACCACCTGAAGAGCTCAATTCCAATTCAGTGAAATGGCAGTGCTGCAGGCAGAATTGGTATCAGATGCTGCATAGGTAATTGCAGCATGTGCTTCCATCAGTGGCATTATTTACAGTGGCTCACATAGTGTCCGATAGATTGGTAAAGACTTGGTCAGTGGTATCTAATTTAGTCTTGTCTCTTCATGAATACCAAGTGCCCTGATACTGGAGCTTTGTGGAAATACTTCAGGAGCACTGGCCGTAGATGAATTGGGATGATGAACAACCATTTCCACCCGTCAGATCATAGTTCATCCTATACAATGTTCTGTTTATTAATTGAAATCCTCCTTTGGTTGGTTTCTCTTTCTCCAAGGCTTCTATGTTTTTCATCAATGATGGATCTTAGGATCTTATCTCTATTCAGCAGTAACATTTAATGCAACAATGCCCAAGATTTCATCCACACTGCTGTGTTCTGCCAATGGTTTGCATGAAAGGCAGTCAAGCGTACTTGTGTTTGTGACCATTTTCATATGCCATTGTGTCCCATTCACAAGTCAACCCAGCAGATCCTTCAGGCTAGTCAGCTAGTGCAGAGAATAGTCATCTCACAACACTGAATGGTTTGCCAAATAAATATGATCAGAGCTTGTTGATGGCCCAAGTGTTGCAAGGCACTTTTTCTTTGGGTTGTATAGTAGTTCTTCTCAGACTTGGAGAGTACTCTGGAAACAAAGCCTACCACATATCCTGAACCTTCTTGAATTTTTACTAGAACTACCCCTATGCCAAAACCACTAGTGTTAGTGTGGAATTCAGTCTAAGCTTTCTTGTCACCCAATGCTAGAACTGGAGATATTAGCACATCCTTAAGGACAAGGACATATCTTTCTTGCATCTTATTCCAAGAAAATTTGGTGGTTCCCTGCAGTACTCATTGCACACTTCTACTTGGCTCCTCTGTGATTAGTAGAAGTTGGTTGACTTGCGCTGGTCTGGAATGTTTATGTTCATGTTCATTGCCAACCTTACCTATGTGACAGTATGGCGCACCTCAACATTAAGTGGCCATAGTGAATATAGTGTCAATCTGTGTGAGTTGTTGTGTGTAGTGATTGTTAACATTATTTACAAACACGAATGAAGAGGCTATACCTGGTCCTTACAGTGATTCGCCAAAAATTTCGTGTCACTTCTGCAATGCATTAAGCCATTACATGTTCATTTCTTTAATACACTAAAAGCTCACTGTTCTGGAAAAAGGATGATGATGATGATGATGATGATGATGATGATGATGGTGATATTTGGTTTGTGGGGGTACTCACCGAAACGGTTGTTTGTGCCCATACAAATTCCCAAATCTTTCACTACCTAGTCTTGCCATTTTCCTGAAAGATAATGAGATGATGAGGGCAACACAAAAACCCAGTCCCCAGGCAAAGAAAACCCCTGGTCAAGTCAGGAATTGAATCCAGGACACTGTGATCCATAGGTAGCAATGCTAACCACTAGACCACGAGCTGTGGACTGGAAAAAGGAGGCAGGGCTTGTCTCTGCATCCAATGTACTACAGCCAAACACAAGCTTCCACTCCCAGCATCCTCAGGTCAGAGGCCAAGTAAAACTGTGCAATAAGTAGTCCTTGCAAGGGTTATAAAAGCACATTTTGAGAAAATTTTTCACATCATGAATGTGCTGAGGAGTCAGAATATCTGTGACTGCTCTTATTTTCTCTGGCTCGTGACAGACTCCATCACCATTTACTAGGAGCCCAAAGATTTTCATTTCTTGGGTGGTGAAAGGTAATTTTTTGGATTCAGCCTGAGATCTAAATTCTAAATACATTTCAACATTGTCGTCATTTGGCTTAGATGTTCTTCAGATTTGTCTGCAAAAACAAAAATGTCATCCAGATAGGAAAGACACATCACCCGTTTAAGGCAACAATGTAGGTTGTCCACTGTAAGCTCAAAGGTGGCTGGAGTATTACATAAGCCAAACAGCTTAACTTTGAATTCAGAGAGACCATCAGAAGTTATGAAGGCAGTCTTTTCTTGGTCGGCCTTGATTTGCCAGAAGCCTGTTCAAATGTCCATAGTTGAGAAATTCTTTGCTTCTTTAAACAGTCCAGTGTGTCATTAATGTGAAGCGATGGATAGACACCTTTCTTTGTGATTTTATTCAGTCATCAGTAGTTTATGCAGGAATGCCATGTGCTGTTCTTTTTCTTCGCAAGGACCATCGGAGAGGACCAAGGACTCTCTGAAGGCTCAATGGTGTCATTCTGCAGCATCTTCTCCACTTCCTCAGCTAGTGACACACTACATGCGTGCTAGCTGATTGATGGATCATCCCCACTGTTGATATGATGTTTTATCGTAGGCTACTTGGTCTGTCTTTTCTCCACTCCAGGTAGCATCCAAAAACTGATGCAGAATGGCTATTACTTGCTGGGGTTGCTCCTCAGTCAGTCCAGATCCTGTTTGCAGTAGCTTCCTCACCTGCATTGTCTATAGAGGTAGCGGAGCATGATTCTTTATTAAGATGTCTTTCCTGGACTCATTTGGCTGTCCCTATGCAGATACTTTTAGGGATGAGTTGTGGCTGATTGTGACAATTAGAGATCCAAATATCTTCTTCAATACCTACAATGCTTACGATTATTGCTGGCATGTAGATTTCTTTTGTGAGCCTGAAGCATTCTGCAATTGACACAAGATTCACAGTTTAAATATGCATCTCAGCTGATGTCTGGGACTGGTCTCCTTGATGGCAGAATAACGTCACCTTCAATGACAAACAACCACTCAGAGCAATCTTTGTTATGTGTGCTTGTTGAAATAGCTTTGTCAGTCTGGAGCTCTGATCTTCCACAGTCTATGATTGCCTGTATGCCCATAAGACATCCCACCTGAGAATACAATCATGACTACATTCTGTTAAAATGACAAATCGGAAGGGCTGTGTTCCGTGACTGACAGTTATTCTTGCAGTACATGTTCCTACCAGCTAGACACATGAGATCTGTTCAGAACATTTGTAATTTCTCACCAATGGTGTGTTGGAGTGAAATTCAGTTGGCATATAACACTAACCTGCTGTGACATAAGCTAATGTTATCCTCTGGAAGGATTTTGAGTTTTGACCATGCGTGTGTCTAACGGATGAAGGTATAGGACTATAATTTTGAATAGAGTGCGGTTGACAGAAAAACTAAACACACTTTAACTTTAGGTTTAATGAAAGTAGTAAAATTCATATACGAACAAAAAATTGAACAGTTGCCAGCCCAATTAGGCACATTAATTTGAAAATATATGTTTAAGAAAATTTAATATTAATTACTGAAGTTAGTTTCACTAAATTTCCCTTTGAATAGCACATAGAATACAAACTGACACAGGGCACTCTGAACTGTCTGTAGTAGTAGTCACCAGTAATGTACATCCCAGTAATCACAGAAAGCAAAATGGTACCAAACTCACACTAATAAGAGCTACACTCAATATTGTTACTTGGATCAGTACTGAAATGTTTCTGCAAGAAGTGTGGAACTAAAATTGGGCAGGATGGGCTTCTGACTTAACTGACAAATACCACAATTAAAATAAATAATACCACAATCTCACTGTTTATACTCCCATTTATAGAAATATATCAGATTTCCTTAGTAGTAATAATAGTCCATTTATCTTTTTAATATGTGAAGAATATGATGTCGACCTATAAACTAGTATGGTGTCACTAGTCAAGCTCTACTAATTCAAACAAAATTAACTCTTCAGTTCACTTGGAATAGTATTTATTTTTACTTTTTAAGGAAAATTATGCAACACTGAGCTCAATTAACTTCAAAAATTCGTTCATGATAGTAATCAAAGCTAAATTAAGTTTCAAATGAGTACAACTTATTTGCCTTTTTTCGTCACGTGTGAAGCAGGTATTTTAGACAGTAACATTTACACAGTCTGGCACTGAATTTTTCAAAACAATACTTCACAATAAGCTGAGAGTACTTTAGGGTTGGGTTGTTTGGGGGAGGAGACCAGACAGAAAGGTCATCGGTCTCATCGGATTAGGGAAGGATAGGGAAGGATATCGGCCGTGCCCTTTCGAAGGAACCATCCCGGCATTTGCCTGGAGTGATTTAGGGAAATCACGGAAAACCTAAATCAGGATGGCCGGACGCGGGATTGAACCATCGTCCTCCTGAATGCGAGTCCAGTGTGCTAACCATTGTGCCACCTCGCTCGGTGAGAGTACTTTAGTAAAATTCTAAATAGCTTCACTTTTACTAATCCTTGCACATCTGACAAAAATCAGTAAACAATAATAGTGCATTTGAAACAGGATACTAAGTTTAATAAACACTTAGGAGGGTATCCTGCATAGGTTCATGATCAGGATAAAAGATACGGTTCCAAACACTGATTTATAGCATTTGTATTATTATTAAAATCACTCTCACAGATTAACTCGTCCACGCTCTGATACATATCTGTGTGCATGAAGTTGGTGGAACAGTGGCGAAGTTATGGTGGCAAGCGACGTGGTGGCTAACCATACTCACAGCTCTTGTTGTTTGAATGCTCTATAAAATTTCTTCTTGGCAACAGATTTTGAACACGTTAGAGCCATTCCTTATTGCCGAGAGTACCAAGCAACAGCGAAATCCTCATTCGAGGCAAATTTCCTTGCAAAAAGCTTCCAACTGCCTCTCTTGGCACCGTCGATGTCTACCGTGCAATGACCAGCCAATGACTGCATACTGTTCACACCAAGGAGCCGCCCAGTTTGACCACCAAGACCATCTTTTACATTGCGCAACACCACTTCCATTGTGGAGGGACTTCACTACATCTTTTACATTTTACAATACAAGTGCCCTAAGCATGAACCAGTTTCCAATACACATTGTTTATCTTATAAACTTAGACATATTATAAAATTTCATTACTTTAAACAATCATTTATCTTTTTCCATATATACATTACAAACTTTAAATTTTCTGTCACAAATCAATGACCTTAACTAACAAAGAATAACCACTTCATAATAACAGATATACAAATTTACATAATATAAACCTACTTCTAATCAATGTATGTGTTACAGGCATTCCTGCAGATGCCTGTGTTTAATGTGTAACTGCTGGATATTTCATTTTTATATGCCTGTTAGTTATTGTTCAGTGCTGTATAGAGTGGACATTGTGTCGCACAGTTTGTGAATTTCTAGAAGGCAGAGTCAGAGGAGCAACATGTCTGCATTAAAGTTTGTGTGACACTTGAGAAAACCTTTACAGAGACACCAAATGATGCAGAAAGCCTACAGTGATGAGTGCTTAAGCTGTACTTGGTGTTATGAATGGTTCACAGAGTTTAAAAATGACTGTGCAGATGTTAAAGATCACCCTTGTTCAGGACGCCCTTTGACATCTACCAATGACACTCATGTCAGGAACATCAACAAAATTGTGCATGACAATTGAAGACAGACTTCCCAAGAGGATGCAGAAGAATGTAACGTTTCAGTTGGATCATGTGATGAAATCCTGATACAGCATCTTGCAATGCATCATGTTGCCATCAAGTACGTCCCATGGCTCATGAGTCGAGACCAGAAATACCTTTGCCTCACAATCAGTGAACAGCTTTTAGATCGCGCAAATGAGAATGAGATGTTCCTTAAGAGAATCATAGCTGGTGACGAGATGTGCGTCTATGGCTATGATGCTGAGACCTAGGTTCAATCTTCACAATGGGTTGGAAAAGTTTCTTCAAGACCAAAAATAGCTTGTCAGGTCAGGTCACATGTCAAAGCCATGCTAATAGTTTTCTTTGGCTTTGAAGGATTACTTCATCATGAACTGAAGACACGGGGACAAACTGTTAATCAATGGTACTATCAGGATGTGTTGCGATGCCTGAAAGAAAATGTGAGGAGGAAATGGCCTGAAATGTGGCGAGACAATTCACAGCTCTTGCATCATAACGCACTCAAACATTCAACCCTGTTGGTTCGTAACTATTGCACAAAAAACGAAATCACTCTGTTGCCTCATCCTCTGTACTCTCCAGACCCAGCCCTGCAGTCTATTTTTATTTCCAAAGTTGAAAACACTGTTGGGAAGATGAATATTTGCAACAATAGATGAAAGAAAATTTGCAGATGGCACTTTGTGTGATCCAGCAAGAGGTGTGCAAAGACTGCTTTTGGAAATGGAAACAGCATTGGGAGCAGTGTATTAATTGTGGAGGAGAGTATTCCAAAGGAGACCATGAATAGTAAGGTGAAAGGTACATGCAGAAAAATTTTGTGGACAAAGTTCCAGAATTTTTTGAACAGATCTTGTATATCCCACTTGCAACGTTTAGCACAATTGCTTTTGTATCATAGACCATAGTCTCTTTGTGCTGGCGATGATCAGAATTCGACATTACAGAAAAAAAAGTCACCGTGTCAATTAGTGCCCAGACTGGTTGGCCGTCAACGAGAGTTCCTGTCATCTTGGTAGCTGTCATCCATGGAGGATTTTCATGTGCGGCAGCCTCACTTCGGTAAATGGTCACCCTCCTTACATTTTCTGAATTGAGCAGCTAGGTAAGTGTCTGGTACCTCTGTATGTCGATTGGGAATGGCTGTGGGAGCAACCTTGTCCAGAGTAAGGTGATGAGCTCAGGCCCACAAATCGACTATAATAGTCTGCAGTTGACTGGTGTGAATAGGACTGGAGTGATGGTTGATGTCTTTCAGCATAATATAAGTCAGACACTCGTCTTCTTTCTCTGCAGTAACAAACATCATGTCTAGGATGTCCACGATGAAAATCAACTGATGTGTTGTCCTCCATCCACAAGATGTCTGTTGGTCTGTGGGCATTTTACTTGGTAGAATAGAAAGTCTGAGTTGGCCAAGTCCACTCTTTGTTGTGCATTTGACTGGTGCAAACTGATACACCACTTCCTCAACAGTCTCTATCAGCTCCTGACAAAAGAGGGTGTTCATGGCAATTATCTCTTGCGTACTCCATCCAAAATTTCTTGCTGCCATATACTGCCGTATCTCTTCTCCTGCTATTTTGCATATGAGAGGGCAATCTCATGGTGGTGTTCCCCCACTGCCACGGGGACCACATTCAGCAATAAATAATACGCTTTTATCAGATTCTTTTCTGTTGCATTTGCTCGATATACTGGCACAACTTGATGACAAAGTTTTTAATTGTTACATCCTTCAGCAGAAAAGCTTGGTACACCTTCTGCAACTCCTTTCGTCAAATGTGTAATTTTGTTGGCTTTTGATGTATTCGGATTCACAGTGTTGCAAAGGGTCAAAACATTCTATATGTATGACTGTGTCATTTTGCTATGACATTGGCCCCTCTGCTTCTGCTAAGTGGACTTTTTCCTTGATTGTCACCAAATGTTTTTTTCCCAGTGTGGCCTGGAGCTTGTCACACCTATTGAGCTTCTCTTTGTTGGTCTCAAACCATTGCTTGTCTGTGCCATTTAAGTTAAAAGTATACATTTGCCAAATATATCACATCACCCCGTCTGTTGTATTTGACAACTTGGTTGAATCCTTTCAGCCATTTCATCAGGTCATGACCTGCGCTTCTGGAAAATAGTGTTGGATGCCTGATGTTCAACTGACTTACTGCTGTTTTGGAATCCATCTGCCTCTTTAATATGCAGATCTTAGGAATAATGTACTGCTTGTATATTGGTTTTTAACCATTTAGGCCTCGGCTTTTACGTTGCCTATTAGAGTCAAAGTGATATACAGGGTGTTACGAAAAGGTACGGCCAAATTCTCAGGAAACATTCCTCACACACAAAGAAAGAAAATATGTTATGTGGACATGTGTCCGGAAACACTTACTTTCCATGTTAGAGTTCATTTTATTACTTCTCTTCAAATCACATTAATCATGGAATGGAAACACACAGCAACAGAACGTACCAGCGTGACTTCAAACACTTTGTTACAGGAAATCTTCAAAATGTCCTTTGTTAGTGAGGATACATGCATCCACCCTCCGTCGCATGGAATCCCTGATGCGCTGATGCAGCCCTGGAGAATGGTGTATTGTATCACAGCCGTCCACAATACGCGCACGAAGAGTCTCTACATTTGGTACCGAGGTTGTGTAGACAACAGCTTTCAAATGCCCCCATAAATGAAAGTCAAGAGGGTTGAGGTCAGGAGAGCGTGGAGGCCATGGAATTGGTCCGCCTCTACCAATCCATCGGTCACCAAATCTGTTGTTGAGAAGCATACGAACACTTCGACTGAAATGTGCAGGAGCTCCATTGCGCATGAACCACATGTTGTGTCGTACTTGTAAAGGCACATGTTCTAGCAGCACAGGTAGAGTATCCCGTATGAAATCATGATAACGTGCTCCATTGAGCGTAGGTGGAAGAACATGGGGGCCAATCAAGACATCACCAACAATGCCTGCCCAAATGTTCACAGAAAATCTGTGTTGATGACGTGATTGCACAATTGCATGCGGATTCTCGTCAGCCCACACATGTTGATTGTGAAAATTTACAATTTGATCACGTTGGAATGAAGCCTCATCCGTAAAGAGAACATTTGCACTGAAATGAGGATTGACACATTGTTGGATGAACCATTCGCAGAAGTGTACCCGTGGAGGCCAATCAGCTGCTGATAGTGCCTGCACATGCTGTACATGGTACGGAAACAACTGGTTCTCCCGTAGCACTCTCCATACAGTGACGCGGTCAATGTTACCTTGTACAGCAGCAACTTCTCTGATGCTGGCATTAGGGTTATCATCAACTGCACGAAGAATTGCCTCATCCATTGCAGGTGTCTTCATCGTTCTAGGTCTTCCCCAGCCGCGAGTGATAGGCTGGAATGTTCCGTGCTCCCTAAGATGCCGATCAATTGCTTCGAACGTCTTCCTGTTGGGACACCTTCGTTCTGCAAATCTGTCTCGATACAAACGTACCGCATCATGGCCATTGCCCCGTGCTAATCCATACATCAAATGGGCATCTGCCAACTCCGCATTTGTAAACATTGCACTGACTGCAAAACAACGTTCGTGATGAACACTAACCTGTTGATGCTACGTACTGATGTGCTTGATGCTAGTACTGTAGAGCAATGAGTCGCATGTCAACACAAGCACTGAAGTCAACATTACCTTCCTTCAATTGGGCCAACTGGTGGTGAATCGAGGAAGTACAGTACATACTGATAAAACTAAAATGAACTCTAACATGGAAATTAAGCGTTTCTGGACACATGTCCATATAACATCTTTTCTTTATTTGTGTGTGAGGAATGTTTCCTGAAAGTTTGGCTGTACCTTTTTGTAACACCCTGTAGATGTTTTCAAACAGCCAGTGTCTCCTCTAAAAATGTCGAGGTGAAGTCATAATAAGCTAGATGGGAACTGAGTTCCTGGACAGAGTGTGCAGTTAATTATACAAAAACAGAATATTCCAGAATGCTGGAGTTTATGCAAACATCAAATGTTCCCAATCACACAAACATGACAAGTGTAAGGTATTTCAGGAACCTTCCAGAAATATCAAATACTAAATAACATACAGTTTCTGGCAGTTGGGTTTGAACTGGCATCCTGCACCATGCCAGCCAGCGGTGCTAACCACTACACTACACTGCATGCACCACAGCTCAAAGCCATATCTTAAAGCAGCTTTGTATCCCCAGTGTGTCAAAAGAAATCAAAAGAAATGCGTATTAGATACTGATTGTGTATAAATGCAAGCTTAATGGATATGGTGAAGCCAGGAGTGAGAATAAATAAAATCATAGACGATGTAGACTTAGAAGGGAAAATGTTGTACAATAGTGATTTTTTTCAGCTGTATAATTGTTACAAATAATGTTGAAAGTAATGAGGCTGATGTTTGTATTGTAGGCCAACAAATTTTGTAAAGTGAAACAAATTGAAAAATAATATTGTTGCTACCATTCCACATTGATATGGTTTAATTCAAAACTTATGTGTTAAGAGAGATACAAGAAAAAAACATATGCGAGAATTGGAATATTGTGTTCAGATTATGAAAAATGTTCTAGATGCAGAAAAATTAGATAAAGTCTGCAGACCAGACACAGGCTGCATTTGAACTGTGGGGTAAGCGTTTTTCGTGCGAAAAACAAGGCAAAAATAATTAAAAGGCAAGATCAAACTGAATAACCAAATGTATGAAGACAGTTCATTTGTCGGTGAACTTTAAGTCCCTTTTTAGAGTAAAGCTGTCTTAAGCACACACATATGAAGACTAAACATCTGCTAACACCACCATAGAAGACAAAAACTTAAAATATTGCTCCAAAATACACATTACCTTACTAATAAAGCCAAACATGTAGCTGAATTTTTGGAAGAGTGTAAACCACACTTATATATTGTGAGTCAACTTGGACACAAGACTGAAGATATTCATTAGCTAAATAATTATAAAATTGTCAGTGTATGTTGTAGAAAGACAAACATGAGTATGGGTGTAGGTGTTTATGCTAAAAATAACATCAGTGTGAAAAACTTGATTGGGAAGATGAACTTACTGCAATGACAGCCATTTAACCAGCAGCAGTGAAAATAAAGCAAGGCAAGAACAGCTTAATAATATATAGTTGGCTTGTATAGATCACCAAACAGTAACATGGATGAATTATTCTATCATTTAGAAGAGCTTCTGGACAAACTCTCAAATCATATGAGATGTGACTCTTAAGCTGGAACAAACTGTCTTGTGTACTCTGACATTTTATAGTGTTATAACCTTATCCGCATAAACTTGTCATGAACAACAATGACACGGCTGACAAACATCCACTGACCATTTTACAAATTAAAATATGAAATAATTAGTGGTCAGAACAATTGAATATTATATAAACAAAATTTGACCAAAATAATCTTGAGGAGGTCCTTGCACATTGAGAGTGCGGGATGGAACGCAAAGCAGATGATACTAATGAAAAGCACAGACATTTCCACAAAATATTTAGCAACAGTTTTAATCAGTCCAGTGGCAAAAAAGACATTTAAAATTCCTTCAAAAATTATCAAATTATATAAGATACAAAAGATCTATATTTTTGTCATGCACATCTCACTGCAGTATTTCCTAATAAAGTAAAAACCCTGAAGAGAAACACATAGAGCATCCCTAAAGAATCTAAAAGCATAGAAAGGGTATCTAGACAGCAGTCATACAATACTACAAATTTGGCGAGTGAGCCAAAGACAATATATGATTCTTTAATAGAACAATTTTGTAAGCCACGCAGGGAAAATGGATAGTTTAACACTACTAATAAACTCAACTAAAATTGAAATTCCCCTTTTCCTGAGACGTTTCATGGAACATGATTTCAAATAGTCAGTGGTTGTTATGATGAATCATGTAGATTGCTTAAAGACTGCATAAATGAATTCCTAACAAGATTTCAAATAGCCAGTGGTTGTTATGATGAATCATGTAGATTACTTAAAGACTGCATAAATGAATTCCTAAGTCCATTTAACACAATTAATAAACAGATCAGTTGACCCAGGGACTTTTCCTGATCTTTAAACATCACTGAGATATGACTATTTTATAAAATGGGAACAACCATTAACAAACAATTACAGGTCAATTTTATTGATGTAAACATATCACAAATTATTGTTGGAACAGAACCTTATTTTCCAGGAACATAAGGTATTAAATAATTCACAGTACAGATGTCGCAAAAGGTTGACAGGTAATAACAGCAGTAACAACTTTTTCCTGTGGATAAGGGAAACAAACATTGGGATAAAGGAAACAAACATTGGGACTTCTGTAGATTTGTCTACTCCCTTTCATCTGGTATTCTCACGTGAACTAGCAAATTATGGGATAAGAGGGTTAGAACTCTGTGATGTCAAACATGCCAGTTTCAAAATTTTAGCAAACTTTCTCAGCAAAAACATATGGATATTACTACACACAGAGAAACTGAAGTAGTTGTGAAGCAGATATGGTTTAATTTTGTGTTTCAAGTTAATTTTATCATCTGTTAATTTTATCATTTGTTAATTTTTTTACATCACTGGGCACGTGGTCAAAGATCTTTATGCTTCAATACCTCAATCCTTTCTGTATCATACTAACACTGGGTGCTGGATGGTGTAAGTCATATATGAATGCTACTGTTGTTTTCAAATGATGATTGATTGCTGATGACAAATTTCATAAGGGAATATATGTAGTGTTATCCTCTGGTGTGTTGTTGTTGCCATTGTGATCTTCAATTCAAAGACTGGTTTCATGCACCTCTCCACTCTCGACTATCCTGCACAAATCTCTTCATCTCTGCATAACCACTGCAACCTACATCTACTTGAACCTGCCTCCTGTAGTCAAGATTTAGTCTTTCTCTGCAGTTCTGCTCTCTCCCCCCCCCTCTCTCTCTCTCTTTCTCCACAACATTACCAAATTGACCATTCCTTGATGCCTCGGTATTTTTCATATCAATAAATCCCTCCTTTATTCAAGTTTTGGCACAAATTTCTTTTCTTCCCAATTTGATTCAGTACCTCTCCATTAGTTACTCAATCTACCCACCTAGTCTTCAGTGTTCTCCTGTAGTAGCGCATTTCCAGTGGTTCTATTCTTTCATTTATCAGGTTCCATGGGACCATGCATGCCAAAGCTGCTTGGTCATAGTCAGTCTGTAGTTTACAAAATGCTGATAATGTAAGTTCACAAATTTACACTGCAGATCAATCTGGTGGCCCTTTTCTGGGCTAAAAATATTCCTGGTGAGTGCACAGAGTTGCCCAACAATATAACACCATATGGGGTAATAGAATGAAAGTATGCAAAATAAACAAGCCCTAATGCTTCAGTGTCAGAAATGGGGGGAGTGTATTCTTATAGCGAAGATCGCAGCATTCAGTTTCTGCGTAAGATCTTGAACGTGAAACTTCCAAGACAGCCTTTCACCTACCCTCAGGTCTAAGAATTTAAAGTGGTTGACTTCACAGACTGATTATCTTCACAAAATAAAATTTCATTTTTTATAAGAGTTACGTGTCGGAAACTGTATGCATTGTATTGTGTTGTGTTCCAGTTAAGTGTTAATCTGTTCTCTTAAAGCCATGTGCATATGTTACTGACTCACCTATTAGCAACACCATTTATATTGCATCCATATCTTTGACGGTAACACTTGTGTCATTTGCAAAGAGAAATTATTTTCTCTGGAGAATCTGTCAGAAAGTTTATATTGGAATCCCCACACAAAATAAATCCTCTCTTCTGCAACAAAGTCCTTGCAGAGAAATCAGGAAAGATTTACCCCTTCAAAACAGCCCTCTTATTTCTTCGTTATGTATATGATGTTCTCAGATACAAATAATGTCAGTGTCAACATCTATTATCAGTTCATCTATTTTACCTTTAATGACTAATATTTTGATGAAATAAGGTAACTGGGCCTTCTGATCGGCATTCCCCACTTACTGAACTAACTTCCAGCACTAAAGGAACCTTCATCAAACAGGAATACCTCCTACCTGATTCCATACTAAAAAGTTTTGCATTACTACATGTCATCACTGAACTTAGCCTTGGGTGACCCAGTATCGTCTACTTCTACTGTAATGTCACTTACAAGCTTTACCAACCACCCCAATCCTATTCAGGTGCAGGCCATGTGTAGTATAGCCCACCCTCTGATACTCTCACCTGGTACTACCAAAGTGTGTGTCTTGTCAGCATTCACAATACCCTCTCAAGTCCGACACTGACCTGCCTCACTGCACCGTCAAGATGTGGTTAACTCTAATGGCAGAATAGCTGTGACCATTATGGTACAGGTACGAATCCTGTCAGGCACATTCGACTTGAATACCCCAACAAGTCAGCGGTTGCAGAGCACTATTTGTCTGAAAATCACGAAATGGACTACCAACATACCAGGGTCTTGGCACAGACATCTAAATACTGGGACAGCATTGTCAGAGACGGTATCAAAGTTCATACCAGGGACAGACTCATCAACCGAGATTGCGGCTACAACCTCAGCAGGGCATGGGAACCAGCTTTGAGTCTAATTAAAAAGACACTCAGCAGAGGAAATGAACGAGTGACTAGGGCGGACGAGGCAATTAAATCGACACCACCACAGACGATGACACCAGTGTCTCACCGACCGCTGAAGCACGGGCGTGGAGAGAATGCCTTGGGATGGGAGGAGATTTAAGACAGCCACCCGTCCTCAGGAACTCAGTTCGTCAGCACACCAGACGATGGCGACATGTCTGTTCACCGAGATATTGTGCTCGTTGGACACTATGGTCCAGCAGTACACCTGTGGACTGTTCGAGCAAGAAGTACGCCGGGAGAAACAGAAGAATCACATCATGTGTCCTGGTTCTCTCTCACTGTCAGGTCTCCTAGTGACTTCATACTTTCACAACTTCACTTTTCAGAAGCTCTTTTCTGTTGGTTTGGCACCTGAATACTTATTGTTGTGTTGTACCAAGGCCTCCTTATGACACGCTTCTTTGCCTCTAGTATGACGGTATCTCTTGGCTTCCATGTTGTCATTATGCTTCGCTTGCAGACTTGGACGCTCGGTCGTTCCCCCATGCTGCAATAGCTTCCGTGTCTGCCACAACTCGCTCACTATTTCCCCCTAGCAGCTGATTAATACAGGTGGTTCAGCTCCTGGGAGCTGCCAAGGAAGAATTTGGGCAAATTTTTAGTGTCTGCTGGGAATACTAATCTGGGGCATAAAATTATAATCAGAATCCATCAGCAGTGGCAGTGAGAAGGTGGTGGAATAGTGTAGCTATCAATGATCTGCTTCATGTAACTGCCCCAAGAGAAACTGATTTCCATCCACTCTGTGGTTGGTTGTATTTTCATTTTGGTAGTTCCCAGATGACTGCTTTGTGTGGTCAGAGATCATGTAGCATAGTTACCACTGCTTGTGGTGTCGCCATTAAATCTATGACGTACATGTCTCTGCCATCAATATATCTTCGTTCCTTGATAGCAAAGATAAAAGATGTTACAAGATTTTACATGTGTTCTGTGTAGCAAATGACTGTACAGAACTGCATGAATGGCTTTCTGAAGGTTAAGTGCTTAAAATTCTGGTTTTGTAGATTCTGTAACGATACATTACGAGCTGAGTTTCACATTACCTGTGCTTGTGTGGTCAATGTTGGTCTCTACAGACACACTGATTATCTCTAAGAAATCTCCATACAAGAGCACATAACAGCTTTACAAAAATCTAATGTGATATAGGTTTATAATTGTGACAGAATAAAGTAGTGCAATGGTTGAGACACTTAAATTCAGACAGGGTAATGTCCAAATTCCCATTTGTTCTACCTTTTCTCGATTTTCAACAGTTACCTGAAACACTTCAGGCGGATGCTGGAATGGTTCCTTCCAAAAGTCTGAGGGCTGTTACCTACTATATCATTGTTGAGTCGAAGTTTGTGCTCAGTTTCTAATGAGCCGATTGTCAATGGAAATTCAAATCCCTAAGATATCTTTTTTCCTATACTTTTGCTCATCTGTTCCTGTGATCATCTTAAAAAACTGGAATGATGTGCATCTCCTACCATACAGAATGGTCCTTTGCTCCAAAGACTAACGACAAAAACTACTGCTTGAAAAGAGGGTGGTGGGGGCAGTTCTTGTGTAAGACTGTGAGAGGTACCCCTCAGTTCCAATAGCCTTCCTTCACTTGAAGGAGAGTAGTTACTTTCCAGTTCTATAGCTTTATATCTGAGTGTAAGGAGGAATTTTTAGTGTAGTTTTCTTCAGTGAGACCATTTTGTAAGTATTTCAACATTATCTTATCTTCAGTTCTGAAATATGATCAATGAGTGTCTGGATAGACAATTTTTCCTACAGACATTTTATGTAGGAGCATTTTAGCATTTCTTCTTTTTTAAAGAATTTGGCACACAGTATTTTCTTTAACAGTTACTGAATGCTTTCCATATAGATGTCTTTTGAGCTTGCACTTTTTTTCCCCCGTTCACTGAAGCTTCAGCTTTATTTGAATCTCTGTTCTTGTGATAACATTTTAAGACTGTTATTGAAATATGGGATTAGTGATCATGTTATCACCACAGTGCCAAGTTAATAAATCCATCAAGAAGGCTTGGAGAGATTTTATGATGGAAAGAATAGATACACTGTTGTTAGCATTCTACTTACACAACGAATGGACATCATTTAGTTCAAATATTATGGACAAAGAGGAATTACGAGCAATGTTTACATGGATTGTAAATTACGCTCTGGAAAAGTATGTGCTGAGTACATTGATTAAGGACCAGAAAGGCTCACTGTAGTTTAATAACAAAACTCTGAAAATGCTGAGGAGCAGTTACTGTTGCAGTCTCAGTTCAAAAAAGGACATGGAAATGTTGACAGGTAAAAGCTGGCAGAAATTAAAAGTGTCTGTAAAAAGATCAATGTGGAAAGCATTCAAAAACTTCTGACAGTATAGGCTGGCGAAAGATAATTACAGTCCCATGTAAAATCACCAAGTGGGTCGAAGGCTTCTATCCAATCATTCTTCAACCAGTCTGGTTTGGCAATAGAAGACAGCAAAAGGGAAGATGAAGTTTTACATTTTGGATTTACAAAAGTATTCAAACAGGAGGATCATATAGACACACAGTCAATCATTTGATTGTCACAGAGATTCCTGTATGGAGGACATAGAAATAGGCATCCCTGGTGTCAAGAAGCAACTGAGATAGTTAAAAACTACTGAGTCGCCCTATCCAAATAGAATCCGAACTCAGTTTTTACAGAGGGTACTCTTTGCAACTGGCACCTTACCTTGGCAGCTTGCCAAGCTTCACCCAGCACAAAGACCCAAGTGGCTGGAAAAAATTGCAGGTGACTCTTGTGTATACGAAGGGCAAAAGGGCAAAGGAACGAAACTGAAAAATTACAGATCACAATCCTTAAACATCAATTTGCTGCAAAATTCCTGAGCACATTCTAAGTTTGAGTATAATAAATTTCATTGAGCAAAAAAGCTTCTATTCACAAATCAGCACAGATTTAGAAAGCATCACTCATTTTACCCTTTTCTCACATGATATGCCACAAACCATGGCTGACGGGCAACAGGCAGACTACATCCATAGCTTAGTGGGAGGTGTTTGACACAGTGCCCCACTGCAGATTGTCAACAATGGTCTGAACCAGTGGATTAGGTTCACAAGTATGAGTGTGACTCAAAGTCGTCTTAAGTAACAGAACCTAGTAGGTTATCCTGGTGGTTAGTGTTCATCAGAGACAAGGATATCATCAGTTCCCAAGTGAAGTGTGGTAGGGCCTCTCTTCTTCACTATATACATAAATGATTTGAGTGACAGGGTGAGCAGCAATCTGTGACTGCTGCTGCTGATGATGTGTTGTATGGGAAAGTGTTGTCATCGTGTGACTGTAGGAGGTTACAGAATTTCTGTCTGGTGTGATGAATGGCAGTTTGCTCCAATGTAAGTGTAGAAAAATGTAAGTTAATGGAAATGAATAGGAAAAACAATCCTTCAATATTCAAATATATTGGGTCGGTGTACAAGTTCATAGAATTTTTCCATACGTTTAATGAACACATCAAATACACATAGAAGAGACTAGTCATCAATAATATAGTCTCCTTCACTATTTACAACAGTCTGCCAATGTTGGGGTAACTTTTCGATTCCGCAACTGTAGAAATCGTGTTGTTTTGAGGCTAAGAATTGATAGAGCCATGTTCGGAGCATTTTCATCCCAAGAGGAAGTCCCTTGAAGGTTGTTTGATAGAGCGCAGAAAAAGTGACAATTTGAGGGAGCAAGATTAGATAAGTAAGGCAGATGCAGAATGATTTCCCAACCCAACTCCTGTATAGCGTTTTTTTGTCAGTTGAGAAGAACGCACGCAGGCGTTATCATGGAGTAGCATCACTTCACGCAGTCTTTCTGGTCATTGTTCTTTGACTGCATCTATTGTTGACGGTTACACCTCGGTGAAGCAATTCTTAGTACATCACAATGTCACAGTTCCAACAGATACATAACATTACCTTTTGTGGATTTGTGTAGGTCTACGTACAGCGAGTTGCTGCTTTGTTTGGTCAGCCATTCCTTTCTTTTCCTTGTGTTAGCATAAGGACACCATTTCTCATCACCAGTAATGGTACAGGATAGAAATTGATGATGAGCAAGCAGGGATGCACATATTACCACCCACTGATTTTTGTGATTTTGGCTTAGAACATGTAGTACCAAAACACCCAATTTTTCAACTTTCCCCATTGTATGTAAATGCTGCACAATGGAGGAACGGTCACAATTCATCACAGTTGCATGATCTTGAGTAAACTAATATCACTAATGTCAAAACGGCCCTCCTTAAAACAAAAACCAATTTCTTGTTGTGCTCTGTCTAATGGCTTTATCCCCATACACAGTGCAAATATTTCTGGCTGCCTCTGCTGCTGTCATCCCTCTACTGAAATAGAAGAATGTTAGAAATGGTCTGACTTCACCACCTGGCAATCCATTTTCTAGCATCCAAAGCTCTATCAACTATCTCTAGATCACAAAGTGACTTATATGTATACACAAATAGCGACAGTGAACTACAAATAAAAAATAGCCATCAATAAATAAACTCACAGCAACTGGAATACCAACATACAAGACAAGAACACTACAAACTTATGCACGAACCTATTAGTATTGATGTGCTGCTTGACAGTCATGACAAATATCTAGGTGTAACATACCAAAGTGATATGAATTGGAACAAGCATGTAAGGTTGGTAGTAGGGAAGGCGAATGGTTTGCTTTGGTTTACTGGGAAAATTTTTGTAGTGTGCAATTCACTTATAAAGGAAACCACAAACAGAACACTACTGTGATCCATTCTTGAGTTCTGCTTGAGTGTT